>NC_058130.1:791951771-792032994 GCF_016433145.1 Gracilinanus agilis | reverse complement strand
TGCTTGGTAGTATGTTGAACACTGGAGTAAAATGACTACTCAATTTCACTTTGATTTAGAAGTTGAATTATTTTGTGGTGTCCCAGCAATATCAGGAGCCAACATGTGAAGGTAGGGAGAGTAAAAATTAACCTTGGGAGAGGTTTATAGTTAAATTCCATGCCTTTTGTCTCGCTATTCCCTATGCTTTAAATATCCTAGGAAACAATTCCTCTCTGCCCTTCATCCTGTTTAACCCCTTTAAAAATGCTTTTTTAAAAAAGGTTTACCTCTTTTTTAAAAAAATGCCACCTTCAGGAAACCTAATTTAAAATTCCAATAAGAAATGAACTTGAATAGCCCTTTGTACTTGATTTAATGTTTCTATATATTCTATTTGTACTATAGTTCTGTTTATGTTTTGTGTGTATTTCATATCCTAAATGATTGTACACTATGAGAATAATTGCCTTAATTACATTTTATCTATCACCTAGTTTAATAAATGGTCACTAAATAACTGGAAAATCATAGTAACTCAAATTTCTGCTTTACAAAGTACTTTTCTCACACCAATCAATCAATAAATTCTGTATGCATTTTTACAAAAAAAAAGTGTTTATTATTCTAAATATTAAGAATTTCACAGGAAAACAAAAATCCACAAATCTAATCCTAATGGAAATGTTTGTCTAACAAAAAGTGTCATATATTCAGATATACCAGTGTAAATATTTAAAAAAGCAATATGTCTGCCATGCCTTAAAATACATACTTGTACTTTTGAAAGAAGTTGGGAGCTTCAAAAAGTTTGGACCACTCTGCTTTACTAAGCAAAATTTCATCTGTGATATCAAGACCTTGTTTAAACTCCTCAACCATGACCATCTTTGTAGAAACGGACACATTGTACGTAGAATTTTGTTGTGGGTATGCTGGTGTAATTATAGGCATAAGATGGTACCTATCACTAGGGTTTACCCTTGGGTCCCATACAGGCAAATTAAGATTGCATTCTTCTGGTTGTTTCAATAGCACTGGATTTGGCCATTCCCATTTAGAAAATACCAAGAAAAATTTATGTACGTGAGTTGATGCTATTGCATTTGGATAAAGCTGGCAAGTTCTTGCTACTAGCATAGCCCAGGAAATACCACCGAGGAAACCTAATATATTGGAATAAATGTTGTGGCATTTGGCCAAATACTTGATAGCTCTCGAGTTAACCTGAAGTTGTCAATGTTTGGTACTAGATGTAAAATTTCATCGGTTACCCTCCAACCATTGTAATGCAAGGTGGCTAACAGAAACTTTTTGCTTCTGTAATTTCTAACGGTCAAAAAAAGTTAGTTAAACATCTTAGAATCTTCAGAAAGTCAGTTAGAACTTCAAGATATAAATAGAGGTGAAGTTCCAACTGACGGGGCTTTTGCCTTCTGGTTTTCACTGTGGCTGGAGGCTTTTGCTTTGGCCTAATTGCTTTGGTCTTGGCCTGTGTTTATCTTGTTTTGGGGAAATTTGGACCTATCTCATTTCTCTGGACCTCTCCCTGATCTCCCATCTCCATCCCTCCCCTTCCCTGATTTTCCTTTGGGTTCTGGTTGGAAGGGAGGGCTGGGTGATTGAACATTGTGGGTTTTAGTTTCTTTAAATAATTGGAGTATCCTCAAATAAGTTACCCCTAGATTTGATAAAGACTTTACTTAAAAGGCAGTCAAATTTTCTTGACTGGGAGAGGTGGATTCTCTCTGTCTAAACCTCTCTGAGACCCATCCCCCACCCTCACCCTCTCCCTAGCAGCAGTTAGAAAACCATGAACCCCTCCCCCCTTCTGACTGACCCTGGTATTAATAAATCCCCTTGTTACCTATTCAAACCCTCTGGTGAATCATTGTGTCGAAAATTAAGACAAGGGCTCGAGAGGAAGGAATCATTTCTCTTCTATTTCCTTGAGGGGAGCTGGGGGCATCCATCTAGGCAGGAAGTACCTACCCAAGACTTCCTCCAGCCATCAGTTTGACTCAAGTCCCTCAAGATACTGGAGAAACTAACAAGAGAAACCCTCCTGTCAAACCTAAACATTTCTTACTGGCCCTAATTTCCTCCCTGTATCCTTTGTCTCAAGCCTCTGGGAATAAACCGTTTGAACTGCCCTCTCCAAATACCCCATTTCCTTTATCTCTATATACCTTCCCTTACCTTCTTTCCTCCTCCAATCACTTTATAATTACCTAATATCCCTTTATCCTTCCTCACACCCAAACTGCATTTCATTTGACCCTACTCAGATTACTCAGATTATTTACCTACTTTCTTGATAACACCATTAAGACTTCTTATGCATCTAATATCTAAACTTTTTAGTAGACTGTCATCACGAAGGCCCAAATCTTCAGGAATAATCTGCTGTGCTAATCTTGCAAACAAAATATCAATCTTTATACCATCAAAACATAGCTTGATAACTAGTACAAATACCTCTTCAACAGCCCTTAAATCTTTTACTTCTTCCTGTAGCTTCAATTTTTCATAGAATGAGGTGAAAAAGTCACTTCGGGCAACCTGTCTTAGTGCAACACACAATGCATCAATATCAGCACCTTCTGTGTGAACTCCTAATCTGTAGGATCCAAATGTAAAAATTTTTCCTCCAAAATTTTCAATTACAGACTGTGGAAGATTCTTGCTTTCACTGATTTCCCGTATCCATTCTTTTAAAAGGTTATTTAATTTTCCCAAAATTAAAATCCTGTGCTACAGTTCCTCTTCCTCTTCAAAAACCCCAAAGGGCTTTAGGTTTTCAATTAGTTTCTGTGCAAGTATGCAGTCTGTCTCTTTGGGGGCCACTAAACTGATGGGAGAGGTAATGCCATAATGCATCTGTGGCGGTTGTGTTTGTTGTGATCCCTGGGTTGTAACTGTAAATGGCATTTCTCAGTCACTCTCTCCCCCCCTTCCCACTCCCCGCAGCCACCACCACAGGGACCCTGGAGCATGATCTGCTGAGGGGGGTCGTCTCAGCCATGGCTCCAACCCAACTCCCGCACCCCCGCCTACCGCTTTAAGCGCTTCTTCTTCCTCCCTCTCTAGTACTTCTTCATAAACACTAATGTATCAGGGTTATCTTGTTCATACCATATGGGTATATATTTGTATGCATGTTATCTCCCCCAATAGACTGTGAGTTCCTTTACAGAAATGCCTATCCTTCTTCTTAGTATTCCCTTTTTTTTATTAGCATAGTGGTTGTTGTACCAATTTTGTCCTTAATAAACAGCCTAATTTACTTGGAGGATGGGATGGGTTAAGAGGAAAGTTGCTGGTTTGGGAATCAAAGAGGCAAAACTACAGCATATTGATGATGACCAAGCCACTTATCTGCTCTGATACTCATAGTAGTAACTTCCTCAAGGGCTGGTTGGGGCTCAAATGCAGTTTTGTAAAGGGTTTTGCTGGCACAATATACAAATCAGATACAAACTGATTCCAAATCCTTCTCCAGTGGCCTTCCTACTGTAGTGTCCCTTTCTTTAAGGGTTAATGGAAGGGTGAAGTCTTGGAGGAAGACCAACATGTTGAGGGGTTGTAAATTGTACATACACTGACTGAAGGAAAGGGAAATGGTAATCCTGTAAAAAAATATTTAGGTGGAGATTAAAGATATCTCCAAGAGTTAGAAGACTGGATATAGAAAAGTTGAAGAAGAAAATGGATTAAGGCAATAGAGATGTAGATTCCAGTATGAAGTGAAGACATCATAAGAGAGCTGATTCAAAATGCAATGAATTATCCCAGGAGTTGTTGACATGTGCACCAATGAACTTTAATTGGTGACTGAGATTATATAGGGGGGTTGGGATGCTCAAATTCTCTTTGAAATATGGATTAGATTAAATGCCTTCTGAAGTCCTTATATCTCTCAAATTCTTGTGGATTTCTCACTTCTTTAGGACAGTCATTTGTGTCATGGTGAGAGTGTCAAGGTGAGTAAAATTTCAATTTTTGGGGGGAACCATTGTCAAGGGAGATTTCTGCTCCTGAATATTGCCCAGATCTGATGATTTTGGAGGGACTTTTCACCTCTGATATTTTATTCTGTTATGTCTCTACTACCAAATTATTGTGATAGGGCACTTGGGATAAAAAGGGAGGAAGATTTGTAAGCAATTCATGGCAAGAGTCTACAATACCTAGAAGAGATTACTCAGAACCCTAACTTGTGCCAGGATTAGACTGCATTTCCCAAGGTTATCATAAGGCACTTACAGTGAGTATCATGGTTAATAGGATTAGATTTTGAATCAGGAAAACCTCATTTCAAATATTTCTCAGACACTTGTTAGCTATGTGATTACTTCATACATGAAATGGGGACAAAAATATTACCTCCTTCAAAGGTTTTTTGAGAATTAAATGAGATAATATATATGGTGTTTGTATACACACATATATATATATATATACACATATATACATATATAAATATATGTTAATTAATACTACGGGTCTTGCAGCCTCTTGGTCTGTTATGGCTGAGGGTTTCTGATCTTGCCACTTCACAATGACTTCTGTCTGAAGGCCAGAATCACCTCAAGAGAGAATTATACCTGATGTAACAGCATGTCTCAGCCCCAGGGTCCATACAGCCACTTGCTGGTTCAGGAACACCCATGGGTCACCAGCCAAGGAGGAAGAAACATTATAAACAGATAAATTAAGCTTCTCAATTAACTCAAAGTGTCTTTGGTCCCATGAGCTTTACCAGGAAGAGGGAAAGAGATTTAAAAGCATATTTTCCCTTTCTATTTTGGTTCTCCTTTTGGACTCAATGACAGAGGTGGAGGTGCCTCAGGTAGAGATGGTCCCAAGAGATTCTCCTTGGCTGAGGATGAAAACTGATGTCAGGGAAAATTCAGAAACTCTTAAAAACAAGAGTATTAAGAAAGTTTCTAATCTAAGAAACAGTGATGTTTAAATACTCCTCTCCTTCCATCACTCCCCCAAACCAATGCCTGCCTGATGCTTATTTGTGTTTCTGTAGGCACATAGAATCAGTCTTGGCACTCAGAGGTGATTTTTCATGCTGGATATTCTTCATCATGACAAGACCCAAAGAGGTGACAGTGTGCTAGGCTAACCATTAATTGACTACCTCTAAGGGTGGGCCTTAAACTGATTTTCACAGAGATGCTGCCCACAATTCAGAGAAAAAATTCCTATATGATTCCTGTCCTCCTGGTAATGCTCTTACAGCTCTCAACTTCTTTGCACAAGACAGAGAAGCCTCTTTGTTTCCTAAAAACCAGTCCCAGCCTTTCTAGGAATGGAGACCTAGTCATTGGGAGTTTTCTCCCGATGCATTCTGTAGAAGTTAGTAATGACATAGGAAAAGGTCTGTTTCAAAGTCATCCTGACAAAAGTTGTAGAGATTACAAGTAAGTGTCTGCCTGATTATCTCATAAAGTTCTCTTTATTATTGTGATGTTGACAAAAAATGCTGAGAGCTGACACTTCATGCTGTTTTCTCTCATATTCTCTCTGGGATCTGTGTCAGATCTAGGTACATGATTCAACCAGCTGGCAGTGCCTTTTGGTTAATCTAATGGAATTTTGTATGCAAGGCATTTTGTAAATCTCAAAGAACCACATGAATACTATAGTGAGCCTCAGTTTCTCCAGTATAGAGTGGAGATAAAAACATCAACACCCCAGGGCTTTTGTGAATCTCAACTGAGATCACATATGTAAAGTGATTTACTAACTCTATAACTACTAGCTATTAATTAATAGTATTATTAACTTCTCTAGAACTCAATTTCTTTCCATGTAAAATTGTACCTAACTCCCCAGGTTGGAGGTGTGTGCCTCATTAGTATTTTTTGTCAAGTTTAGGTCCCCTGCAATTCTGAAAGTTCTCTGGAAGGTTGAATTTAAAGTTTTATTCTTCCTTTACTACCTCTGGGAAACTATGGAAATATAGCAATTATTTAATGTGTCAAAATTCAAAATCAAAAGAGAAATGGACAAGAATATGGCCTCAGGAACCAGAGTTTTGGCTTTCCAAATCCAGAACCTTCTCCAGGGATGTTTGTGTTCCAGTAGTGTCATGGTGAAATAGCTCAGGAGTTCTAGATTTAAGAGATGTACATTGCTAGGGGATGTGAGCTGAATGAGAATGGGAAACGTTTTGCTAAAATGTTTATCTATTAACTACTATTCACTAAAAACTATTATTTTAACTATTGAAAAATAGCCAATATGTGACTGGGCATTCTCTTATGAGCTTCTGTTTTTGCATGTCTGTATCTACCCTTCCATCTCTTTTTCCATTATAATCTGTTTCCTGTTTTCTCCACTCATCTGCCTTCCTTTGCTTAGTGGGTTGATCTTCAGTCAATCATCAAAATATGAAAACAGTTTCTATTACATCACATTATACTATTTAACTCTCTTTTTATATTCTCCTCCCTTATATCTAAGTTTATTTTTCACCTCCTGCTCAGAAGTGATCCTGCTTGAGAGCTGGGGGTAGTGGGTCCTGTTCCCTCCACACCTGATGAGTTTTTAAAAAGTGCCTGAAAAACTTCACTTTGACTGATTTGTAGATAATTACAGGGAAGTCATTTTTCATGGGGCAAAACTGCCTTGCAATCCAAATTCTAATGGAAAGGCACAAGAATATGGGAATGGTTTGCCTGAAGAGTCAATTATTCAAGTACATCTTTAGCTCCATTGCTTACCAGGCACTGTTCTAGGAGCAGCTGAGAAGAAATCAGCACTAAGAAATTAACCATCCCAACTTACCAGGAATTTATGTTTTAATTAAGGAGACAATATTTTAACATAAAATCCACACTGCATGAATAGAATATTTATTAATATACTGTTATTTTCAATGATATTAATTGTATTAGAGTTTGTATGAGGCAATTTCATGTTTTTCTGGCAAAGTAATGGAGAGGTTGGTTTGTTATTTACTTCTCCAGCTCATTTTACATATGAGGGAACTGAGGGAAAAAAGGGTGTTAATTAACTTGCCTAAAGTCACAGAGCTGATTTTGAACTCAAGTCTTCATGATTGTAAGTCTGGTATTGTTTATACTGACATAATATAGAATGGAAGCAAGAGAAGTTGGGAAGATCAAGATTCATGTAAAAACAGCCTCCAAATTTGTGCTCAAGCCATATCTTAAACAAATACAGCATCTTTAGGAACTGAAAGGAAATATTTGTGTATATATTGTTTCTCCAACTAGAATAGAAGTTCATTCCAGAAGGGAATGTTCCTTTTCTTTTTATCCCCAGGATTATGGAAGGTCTGGAACACATTAAGTGCTAAAAAAAATGTTTGTAGATCAAGTGTAACAGATTTTATTTGCATATTTTGTTCTTAGTTTTCTACTCTCTATCACTCAGGTGGCTGCACAAAAATTACCAGCTGGTTCTAGCCCTGGTATTTGCTGTGGAGGAGATCAACAGGGACCCCAATCTGTTACCCAATATTTCTAGCCTGGGATTCCATGTCTATAATGCCTACCACAGTGATGAGAGAACCCTGGAGAGCTCCCTGAGGTGGCTGTCTGGCCAGGGTCAGCTCATCCCTAATTATAGCTGCTTGTGGCAGGACCAGCCTGTGGCTATCATTGGAGGAGCCACATCAGCTCTGTCTGTCCAAATGGGGACCTTGTTGGAGCTCTACAAGTTTCCACAGGTGAGGGGTGCTGAGCCAATCACCTTCTGTGCTTTTCTGAAACCACTCAGTCTTGGGAATCATAGAGTATCTTTTTTTAAAAACATTTATTAATATTCATTTTTAACATGGTTACATGCTTCATGCTCCTCCTTTCTCCTTCACCCCCCTCTCTCCTTCCACCCATGGCCAATGCACATTTCCACTGGTTGTAACACATGTCCTTGTTCAGGGCCTATTTCCAAATTGTTGTTAGCTGCTTTGGTGTGGTCCTCTTGAGTCTACATCCCCAATCATGTCCGGCTCAACCCATGCATTCAAGCAATTGTTTATCTTCTATGTTTCCTCTCCTGCAGTTCTTCCTCTGAATATGGGTAGCGTTCTTTGCCATAAATCCCTCAGAGGTGTCTTGTGTCATTGCATTGCTGCTGGTACAGACGTCCATTACATTCAATTTTGCCACAGTAAATCAGTCTCTGTGTATAGTGTTCTGGCTCTGCTCCTTTTGCTCTGCATCAGTTCCTGGAGGTCTTTCCAGTTCACATGGAACTCCTACAGTTTATTATTCCTTTTAGCACAATAGTATTCCATCACCAGCATATACCACAATTTGTTCAGCCATTCCCCAATTGAAGGGCATTCCATCCTTTTCCAGTCTTTGCCACCACAAAAAGCACAGCTATAAATATTTTCATACAAGTCTGTTTATCTATGATCTCTTTGGGGTACAAACCCAACAATAGTATGGCTGGATCAAAGGGCAGGCATTCTTTTATAGCCCTTTGAGCATACTTCCATATTGCCAGCCAGAACGGTTGAATCATTTCACAACTCCACCAGCAATGCATTAATGTCCCAATTTTGCCACGTACCCTCCAACATTCATTACTCTCCCCTTCTTTCATTTTAGCCAATCTGCTAGGTGTGAGGTAGTACCTCAGAGTTGTTTTGATTTGCATTTCTCTAATTATTAGAGATATGGAAGACTTTCTCATGTGCTTATTGATATTTTGACTTCTTTACCTGAAAATTGCCTATTCATGTCTCTTGCCCATTTTTCAATTGGGGAATGGCTTGATTTTTTATACAATTGATTTAACTCCTTGTATATTTGAGTAATTAGACCCCTGTCAGAGTTTTTTGTTATAAAGATTTTTTCCCAATTTGTTGTTTCCCTTCTGATTTTGACTACATTGTTTTTGTTTGTACAAAAACTTTTTAGCTTAATATAATCAAAACCATTAAATTTACATTTTGTAATTTTCTCTAACTCTTTCTTGGTTTTAAAATCTTTCCTTTCCCAGAGATTTGACAGGTATACTATTTTGTGTTCACTTAACTTATTTATAGTTTCCCTCTTTATATTGAAGTCATTCACCCATTCTGAATTTATCTTGGTGTAGGGTGTGAGATGTTGATCTAGACCTAATCTCTCCCATATTATTTTCCAAATTTCGCAGCAGTTTTGGTCAAATAGTGGATTCGTGTCCCAAAAGTTGGGCTCTTTGGGTTTGTCATACACTGTCTTGCTGACGTCAATAACCCCAAGTCTATTCCACTGATCCTTCCTTCTATCTCTTAGCCAGTACCATATTGTTTTGATGACTGCTGCTTTGTAGTATAGTTTAATATCTGGTACTGCTAGGCCCCCTTCCTTCACATTTTTTTTCATTACTTCCCTTGAAATTCTTGATCTTTTGTTATTCCAAATGAAATTTGTTATAGTTTTTCCTAATTCAGTAAAGAATTTTTTTTGGTAATTTGATAGGTATGGCGCTAAATAGGTAAATTAATTTGGGAAGAATGTTCATTTTTATTATGTTAGCTCATCCTACCCATGAACAATTAATGGCTTTCCAATTGTTGAGATCCAGTTTTATTTGATTGGAAAGTGTTTTGTAGTTGTTTTCATATAATTGCTGTGTTTCTTTTGGTAGATGGATTCCTAAGTATTTTATATTGTCTAGGGTGATTTTAAATGGTGTTTCTCTTTCAACCTCTTGCTGCTCTAATGTGTTGGAAATGTATAGAAATGCTGATGATTTATGTGCATTTATTTTGTATCCTGCCACTTTGCTAAAGTTGTTGATTATTTCTACTAGCTTCTTAGTTGATTCTCTAGGATTTTTTAAATATACCATCATATCATCTGCAAAGAGTGATAGCTTAGTCTCCTCATTGCCTATTTTGATACCTTCAATTTCTTTTTCTTCTCTAATTGCTATTGCTAGTGTTTCTAGTACTATGTTGAATAATAGAGGTGATAATGGGCATCCTTGTTTCACTCCTGATGTTATTGGGAAGGCTTCTAATTTATCCCCATTGCATATAATGCTTGTTGATGGTTTTAGGTATATATTGTTTATTATTTTTAGGAAGGGTCCTTCTATTCCTATACTTTTCAGTCTTTTCAATAGGAATGGGTGCTGTGTTTTGTCAAAGGCTTTTTCAGCATCTATTGAGATAATCATGTGATTTTTGTTTGTTAGACTGTTGATATGATGAATTATGTGGATGGTTTTCCTAATGTTGAACCATCCTTGCATTCCTTGTATAAATCCCACCTGATCATGGTGGATGATCTTCTTAATTACTTGCTGGAGTCTCTTTGCTAATATTCTATTTAAGATTTTTGCATCTATGTTCATTAGGGAGATCAGTCTATCGTTTTCTTTCTCTGTTTTTGGTCTACCTGGCTTTGGGATCAGTACCATATTTGTGTCATAAAAGGAATTTGGTAGGACTCCTTCTTTGCTTATTATATCAAATAATTTTTATAGTATTGGGATTGGTTGCTCTTTGAATGTCTGATAGGATTCACTTGTGAATCCATCAGGTCCTGGTGATTTTTCCTTAGGGAGTTCTTTGATGGCTTGTTCAATTTCTATTTCTGATATGGGATTATTTAGGTATTCTATTTCTTCTGCTGTTAATCTAGGCAGTTTATATTTTTGTAAATATCCATCCATATCTCCTAAATTGTTATATTTGTTGCCATATAATTGGGCAAAATAGTTTTTAATGATTGCCTTAATTTCCCCTTCCTTAGAGGTGAGGTCTCCCTTTTCATCTTTAATACTATCAATTTGGTTTTCTTCTTTCCTTTTTCTTATTAGATTGACCAGTACTTTGTCTATTTTATCTGTTTTTTCAAAATACCAGCTTCTAGTCTTATTAATTCAATAGTTCTTTTATTTTTGACTTTATTAATTTCTCCCTTAATTTTTAGTATTTCTGATTTAGTTTTCATATGGGTGTTTTAATTTGCTCTCTTTATAATTTTTTGAGTTGCATGCCCAATTCATTAATCTCTGCCCTCCTTAATTTGTTAATATATGCACTGAAGGATATAAATTTCCCACTGAGTACTGCCTTGGCTGCATCACACAGATTTGGTAGGATGTCTCATCATTTTCATTCTCTTCAATGAAATTTTTTATTGTTTCTATGATTTCTTCTTTGACGAATTGTTTTTGGAGAATCATATTGTTTAATTTCCAATTGGTTTTTGATTTGCCTGTCCAGGTGCCCTTACTAATAATTATTTTTATTGCATTATGATCTGAGAAGGTTACATTTATTATATCTGCACTTTTGCATTTGTTTGCTATGATTCTATGTCCTATTACATGGTCAATCTTTGTAAATGTACCATGTGCAGCTGAAAAGAAGGTGTATTCCTTTTTGTCCCTATTTATTTTTCTCCACATATCAATTAAATCTAATTTTTCTAGGACTTCATTCATCTCTCTTACCTCTTTCTTATTTATTTTTTAATTTGATTTATCTAGATCTGAAAGAGGAATATTTAGATCTCCCACTAGTATGGTTTTACTATCTATTTCCTTCTTGAGCTCTGCCAGTTTCTCCTTTATGAATTTGGATGCTATACCACTTGGTGCATATATATTGAGCAGTGTTTTTTCCTCATTGTTTATACTGCCTTTAATCAGGATCTAATGATCTTCCCTGTCTTTTTTAATCATATCTATTTTTACTTTGGCTTTGTCAGAGATCATAATAGCCACTCCTGCCTTCTTTTTCTCATTTGATGCCCAAAAGATTTTGCTCAAGCCCTTAACCTTGAACTTGTGTGGGTCTACCCGCCTCATATGTGTTTCTTGTAGACAACCTATGGTAGGATTTTGGTTTCTGATCCACTCTGCTATTTGTTTCCATTTTATGAGCGAGTTCATTCCGTTCACATTCAGAGTTACAGTTGTCAGTTGTGCATTCACTGACATTTTTGTATCCTACCCTATACCCACCCCATCTTCTTACACTATTTTCTTTTAAACCAGTGGTTTGCTTTGAGCCGGTATTCCTTATCCCCTCCCTTGAGTGACTTCCCTTTCTGCCCCCTCCCTTGTTATTCCCCTCTTTTTGTTTTTTAAAGGTCTAATGAATTCCCTCCTCCTTCTTCTCCCCTCGCTTTTTTTGACCTCCCCACTCCCCTGCTCCCTTTGGTTTATCCCTTCTGCCTTTCTCAGTAGGGTTAGATAGATTTTTTTATCCAAATGGATAATAAAGCTACTCTTCCCTCTCCGGGTTGATTACACTGAGAGTAACGTTTATTACCTCTTAATGCTCTCTTCCTCTCCTTCCTATGATAGTATTTATCCCCTCCCCTTCCCATGCCTTATTTGTGTGTAAAAGAATATCTTATTTTTCTCATTTACTCAGATTTTTCTTGGTGTCCCCTACTATTCCCCTCCTCTTTCCCACCCCCCATGTCATCTTAGACCATTTAGTATCCTGTCCTCTCCCTATGAATTATTCTTCTGGTTGCTATAATAGTAAATATTATAATAGTGTATAGAGTTCACTACAGAGAATTATACATAGCATTTCTCCACCTAGTAATACAGATAATTAGATCTTATTTATGCCCTTAAAGAGTCAAGCTTAAAAGATTATGAGTTTTCTTTCTTTTCCCTCTGTTTCTTATTTACCTTTTCATCTTTCTCTTGATTTTTGTGGTTGAGTGTCAAACTTTCCATTTAGTCCTGGTCTCTTTTGTGCAAAAACTTGGAATTCTTCAGTTTTGTTGAATGCCCATACTTTCCCCTGAAAGTATATGGTTAGTTTGATGGGTAGTTGATCCGTGGCTGAAGGCCCAGCTCTCTTGCCTTTCTGAATATTGTATTCCAAGCCTTGTGGTCTTTTAGCGTGGAGGCTGCCAGATCCTGTGTGATCCTGATTGGTGCTCCTTGATATTTGAATTGTCTCTTTCTGGCTTCTTGTAAGATTTTTTCTTTTACTTGAAAGCTCTTCAATTTCGCTATTATATTCCTGGGTGTTGACTTTTCTGGTCCAGTGGAGAGGGTGATCTATGGATCCTTTCAATGTCTATATTGCCCTCTTGTTGTAGGACTTCAGGGCAATTTTGCTGAATAATTTCTTTAAGTATGGAGTCCAAGTTTCTATTAATTTCTGCCTTTTCTGGAAGACCAGTGATTCTCTAATTGTCTCTTCTAGACCGGTTTTCTTGGTCTGTCACTTTCTCAATGAGATATTTCGTGTTTCCTTCTATTTTTTCAGTCTTTTGACTTTGTTTTATTTGTTCTTGTTGTCTTGAGAGATCATTGGCTTCTAATTGTTCAATTCTAGCCTTTAGGGACTGGTTTTCCTTTTCAATCTCATCATTTCTGGTGTTAAATTTGCTTATCAGTTCATTTGAATTTCTGAGCCTCACTATCCAATTGCAAAATTCTGCATTTTAAACTGTTATTTTCTTGCCAGATCTCTTCCATCTTCTTCAAAATCTCAGTTTTTAACTCTTCCATAGCTTGTGACCAGTTTTCATTGTTTTGGGAAAGTTTGGATACTTGTTTGTCCTCCTCTGTTGTTTGGATTTTCTCTGTGTAAAAGTGGTTGAGTGTTCCAGAGTTTTTCTTGATAATCTTTTTCTTCTTGGCTTCCCTATTGCTTGCCATTTTTAGCCCCGCCCCTTTTCAGCTTTGTCTTCACACTCCGAGTCTGCCTGCGCTTTCTAAGCTCCCGAGGGCTCAAGTCTCTTTGTCCTCGAGGTCAAGCCTCCTGGTAGTCCCTGGTCTGCCTCTCTGCCAGAGGCTCCTTTAGCAGTCTCAGGGGCTACTTCCACAGCTGCCCTCCCATCTGCACTGGGTCCCCACTCGAGGTCCAAGCCTGCGCTGGAGAACTTTGTCCGTGCCTTGGGCACTGCCTTCACCCACGTAGATGCTCGGGAAAGTCCATGCGCTGGCGATCTTTGTCCGCATCTGGGGCAATGCCTTCACCTGCGTAGACTCTAGGGAAAGTCCCTGAGTTTGAGATCTTTGTCCATGCCTGGGGCAATGTCTTCACCCACAGAGACTCTGGGGAAAGTCTTTGCGTTAGAGATCTTTGTCTGTGCCTGGGGCAATATCTTCACCCACAGAGACTCTGGGGAAAGTTCGTGCGTGCCCCCCAGCCACTTGGGGTCCCACGTCTTGCAGCTCTCAGGTACAAGGCCTGGGGCTACTAGTGATTTACTGGTTGCCCCAATTCTTCTTCCACTCTTGTGCATTGGCCTTGGCGCTGTGCCTGGTGTGAGGGGTGGTGGAGGGGCTTCTTCCTCTCACGTTTTAGCGAGAGCTGTTTCACCCCTTTATAGCGTGGAAATGCCCCGATTCCGTGTACCTTCAATGCTGTGGCCTGTTGTGGGGTTCCTTTGTTTGTCTGGATTCGTTTTTATGTCCCCTTGAGGAGTCCTGTATGCTTCGGTTAGGAGAGATCGAGCAGCTGCTCCTTACTCTGCTGCCATCTTAACCAGAAGTCTGAACACTTGTTTCTAGAGTATCTTTTATTAATGACCAGATAGTAATGACTGAAAATAGAATTTATTATTTAACTTTTAGTGTGCTTAAGCATCCTAGAGATAAGCTAGAACAAACTGCCTCTCTCTCTCCAGCAGACCCTGAAGATGACCCTGGGCAGCTGCTTTCCCAAAATAAAGCAGCTCCTTGCAAGCAGAACTAAAACAAGAGCCCAAATGCCCTGACTTGTAGTTCAGCAGGGTGTGTGGTATAAAAAAATTTTTAAATTTAGATGAATAGAAGGATGTTATTATCTTCAACAGAAATAGGGAAATTAGGAGAAGGGAAAAGCTTCAGGAAGGCTTAGTTTGAGGGTGGGGAATAATGAGTTAATTTGGGAACAATGGAGTTTAAGATGTAGTAAGATGTAAGACATTCATTTTACAATGTCTAATAGTCAACTGAGGCCAGGAGAGAGGGTGGGGATGGATAAATAAATCTGAAATGTTATTAATGTAGAAGTGATAAGACTTCTAATTGTATATTAGGGAGATTAAAGAAGAGGAGCCAAAGATGATTTTGATACTATGAATGTGTCATATGTAGGAATAAATGGCTGCCTTGAAGAGAAAATGAAAGCATGTAAAAGAAAGAGTTTGAAGTGAGACTTTTTTTTGTCACATACATATATTTTTATTTTTCAGATTATGTGAAATAAGTTTAAATTTTCATTTTTAAAAAATTTTAGCTCAAAATTCTTCACTCCCTTACCCCTAACTTGACAAAGTGAGTAATATGATATCAGTTTTACTTTTGCAATCATGAGAAATATATTTGCATTATAATTCTGTTGCAAAAGAAAACAGACCAAATGGGAGAAAAAAAGAAAAATTATAAAAAATTTTAAAGTTTCCTTTGATCTGCATTCCTATTTGTCCTGCTCTATCTGAAGCTGGACATACATGTCTTCTTAGGGTTTTTCTGAAATGATCTTATTCAGTTTTATTTAAAAAATAATAATATTCCCTCATATTCATGTAACATTACTCATTCAATTATCCCCAAACTGATGAGAACCCCCACAGTAATTCATTGACTCCATAAAAAGAACTGGTATAAATAGTTTTCTATCCATTGGTTTTTTTCCTTTTTTATGTTCTCTTATGTTTATGCACAATAATATTGTCATTGTATCAAAGGATATGTAAGATTTAGTAACTGTTCAGGCATAGTTCCAAATGGCTTTCTAAAACAGCTAAACCATGCCTCCTGGCCACAAAAATGTGCCAGTTTTCCCATATCCCCTCCAACCTTTGTCATTTTCTGTCACTGTCAACTTTGCCAATCAGATTCACATGAGGTACAAGTTCATAGTTGCTTTCACTTACATTTCTGAGTTCCAAATTTTTTTTATTATTTTTTCTGCTCAATATGCTTTTATTCTCCTTTTATCTTTGCAGTCATCTTTGAGTAATCATTGAGTAAATGATAGAATGGAATGAAATCATATTGTCATATATGCAAATAGATCTAGAACCCCTTAAAATTATGATAAGGCAATTATAAATAATTTTTCTTAGAATTTACATTTGCTGTTTTAAGTACAATTTAAAGAGCTGCCCTATCTCAGGAATGCTAGGAAAGAGACATGGCATGGTTCAAGGAGTCCACCTCCTTGACAGTACGCTCCAATTCTGAAAATCCAAAGGCTTTATGAGTTCCATACTATTAAGTCCCAGGTTAAGCAGAGGGCCACTTTGGCCAAAAATCCTTGAAACCCAATAGCAATTTTTACTACTCATTTATTTGACAAAGTCCTTTCTACTCTTTCTCTCCATTTTGGTATTCTACAGAATTTTAAGTAAAGCTCAATTCCTGTTTGTTTGTTTTCCTTTTGTTTTTCAAGTCTTTATCTTTATAGAAACAAGTCTCATCATCACTTAAGGTGAAGTCAAATGAGAGATGGGTAGAGTTAGTTAACAGTCCAGTTTAATGGCAACTTCATAAAATATTCTAGCTGGAAGAAGTCCCAGAAATGCAAAGCTTAAACCAAATATATGTACTGGATGCATATGAAATTCCTAGAACTGAGAGTCTTAAAAGGATAAGTCAGCCTCAGGCACATTCTGATTATAATTGCCTGCAAGGCACCTCCCACTCTCTACAGACAATGAGATTGTGAATTGGTGTCTAGACTACATACCAACATAATCCTAATTCCTAATTAGTCATTTCAAAAACTAGAAGTTTCAAATACTTAAAAGACATACCTGAAGCTTTCCCCCTTTAAATAGTAGGAGATTGGGGGAAGCTGGGTAGTTCAGTGAATTGAGAGGTAGGCCTAGAGATGGGAGGTCCTGGGTCCAAATCTGACCTTAGACACCTCCAAGCTGTGTGACCCTGGGCAAGTCATTTAACCCCCATGGCCTACCCCTTACCACTTTTCTGTCTTAGAACCAATACACAGTATTGATTCCAAGATGGAAGGTAAGGGTTTTAAAATATAGAACAAATAGCAGGAGATTAAGGGCAAATAGCACATAATCAAACCATGGTTTTCCTTATAGATAAGATGTGTAATGCATAAATATATGGAAATTAAAATTCACTGTCAGTTTGTAGGAATAGAGAGATAAGGGATAAGGGAAAATGCAAAATTGTCTCTAAAATGAAGAGAGGAAAATCTAGCCATGAACCCTGGGAAAAGATTCTGGAATGAGAAGGCACTGAAGAGGAGATTTGGGAGTTAAGTGACACTTCACTGATTTTCCTGGGCTGGACTGGAAGGGAGAACAGCTGCTCCAAAGGCTCTTGTAACCTGACCAGTTTGTGGAGAAACTTGGACGTTCTTTTGGTTTGGAAGATACCTTGGAGTGATCTTGTTTTCCCTGCATCAATTTGGCTGAGGTAATCCAAAGATTTTAACATCTGGGACTTTGGGTTTTTTACCTGAGAAGCCAACCCCAGGCTTGGGGAAGGACAATCCACTTGTGAGTCCATACTCAATAGCCTGTTTAAAGACAAATAAGGTTAGCTGACTTAACAATCTGGGATACTTAGTCTAGATCAGTGATGGACAACCTTTTCAAAGAGGGGGCCAAAGGAAAGGAAATGCTCATCTGTCAGTCTGTTTCTAAGGCAACTCTTTTGAAGTTTCACTGTATTGTGTCCTATTCATTTATTCTTCAGATTAGGAATCATGTCCAGTGACCAGATAGAACATTTCAGGGGGCTGCATCTGGCCCACAGGCTGTAGCTTGCCCATCACTAGTCTAAATAGAAAGTGACTATCTCTGCTCACATATACTACTGGCATTCATTGTAATCTCTGGATTTTATTCTTTTACTCTTTGTGACTTTTCTTAAGAAAATGCTGCTTTCCCTTCTTCACTCTTTCCATCCATTTCTTCATCACTCCACTCCCAGCCTCCATCTTCTTTCTTGTGAACATGGCCACTCAATCCAGGAACCCTTCTAACCTTCTTGACTCTTTGTGCTATATCTTGTGTTCTTGTTAGCACCTTTTCAATCAGATATTCCCTATTCTTGGCTTTCTTGAAGAATTTGCATTTTAAAAGTTCTGCTGCTCTGGGCCTTTAATCAGGATCTTTTGAAGACAAAATGTAAGTTATTTTCTAAAGGACTTCCCATATTTGTCATCATTTATTTGTCTTCCACTTCTGTTTCTAAAGTGGGAGGCTCATTGTGCAATGTCAATATTAACTTTCCTAGGATATGTGTGAGAAGATGCAGCTCATGTCACCAATTCCATGGCCATTATTCCAAAGCTCCACACATCAGCCTTGAAGTTATAGCCTCTCACCTGTTCCATGACTTCAGGTGCCATCCAGCAAGGGTTGCCAACCATCACCTCCCATTGCCAAGACTGCACTTACCCCAGAATCTGCTATTTACACCGAACTTTCTTGGCCCAAAAGAATATTTCCAGCCTTCCAATCCCTGTGAATTTGACCATTTCTCTGGAGATAATCAAAGCCTTCCAAAACTTCTTTAAGAATTGTAGCTATTATGGATTCTTCCAGGACTCCATTCTTGTGCTCTCCTCAACTGACAATATTCTTTATGATATTCAGCATGGATCTTCCACTTAATAATTTCATTTTTGATGAAAAGTCTTCCTTTACAACAAAGGAGGTGTACTGGGTCACTGGGTTGGGATGGCTGTACTGGCTCCTGGCTTGAATTTCTTTTAATAGTTTAACCATGCTTGTATGGCATTTTCTAAGTTGATTTGTTTTATTGTTATTCATTATTTGCGGGTTTGCATAGGGCAGCCTGGATCACAGTAGTAGAACCTCTGCCTGTTACCTCCAGCAGCTCACATGGCTCCCTACAGATGGAATATCAGGGCCTACCCAACTAACCTGTCCTGCACTCCACCCCTGCCACTGCCATCAGCACCACTTTTGCTAGCCAGGCCATTTGTGTAGCAGCACTCCCAGTTCATGTGCATTCTTAGTTTTTTTTTTAAACTCTTACCTTCTGCCTTAGAATCAATACAGTGTATTGGTTCTAAAGATGCAGAGTGGTAAGGGCTAGGCAATGGGTGTCAAGTGACTTGCCCAGGATCACACAGCTAGGAAGTATCTGATGCCAGATTTAAACCCAGGACCTCTGGGCCTGGCTCTCAATTCACTGAGCCACCCAACTACCCCCACATTCCTGGTTCTAATGATCATTTTCCATACCTTCCATTTAAAACTACCTAGTTATTCCTTTAATTATTTATCTGTTTGACAATAAGTATTCTTCCAAAAAAGGTGAATCTATTTCTCAGATATCTTGAAAATGAAGCTTTTATCCAAGAAACTTATTTCAACGATAATCCTACCAATTACATATTCTAATTTTATCTCACCTGCTATCATTTCTGCAAAAATTTTATAATTTTATGTTCTCAGAATTCTCAATCTGTCATCTATGGTCATTGATCACATTGGTCATGTGTACTTTCATGATCCACTAATCTAAAAGGTATTTTTTTTATTTCTTCCAGAAATGTATTTTTCTATGTTGTCCTTTATGTTTAAAGTATGCATCTTCCTGCAGGTTATCTTGACAAATGGTGTACAATTTTGAACCATATAGCTTTTTACACTAAGACTATTTTCCACTTTTCATAGCACTTTTTATGAATAGTAGGTTCTTACCATTGGTAGTTGAAGTCTTTAGAGTTATCAAACTTTGTGCTACTATGATCATTTACTTCAATATGTTGTGTAGCTCATCTATTCCATTAAGTAACCTGTATTTATCATATAATATCAAATGGTTTCAATGATTACTACCTCTCAGTAAAGTTTGAGATGTTACTACTAGATACTTCCTAATTATTTTCATAGTTTCCCTTGAGATTATTGATATTTTTCTTCCACATCAATTTAATTATTGTTTTTCTACATATGTGAAGAGATTTTTAGTAGCTTCATTCCAAATAAGTAAACTAATTTCGATATTGTTGTAAATTTAAATAGGGAATTCTTAAATCCACCACATTTCTTATAACACAACATAATTTACTCATAATTTATACTTTGCTGAAATTTGCTCAACAATATAGAAGGTGCAGAAACCAAAATGCCCCATGTTTCTTTCTCATCCAGATCAGCTATGGGCCTTTTGATTCAAAACTGAGTGACAAAGCCCAGTTTCCTTCTCTCTACCAGATGACCCAAAGGGACTCCTCCCTGCACCATGGTATTATCCAATTAATGGTACAATTTGAATGGACGTGGGTAGGTCTGGTGACCACAGATGATATGAGAGGTGAAGAATTCCTTTGGAACCTAAAAGGGGACATGATTAAGCATGACATCTGTCTGGCTTACACTGAGAAGCTCCCAGTCAGTGAGAGAAGACACACAGAATCTCAGGATATGTTCATGCCACGTATCTTACAATCCTCAGTCAGAGTCATCATCATTCATGGTGACACAGATTCACTCATGATCCTTAGATATTCACAGCCTATTCTTCATTATATCCTAAAGAAAGTCTGGATCACCACTTCTAATTGGGACATCACCATGAGACCCCAGTGGAATGATGGCTACAGTTTCCATGGAGCACTTTCATTTTCCCAGATGACAAAGGAGATACCTGCTTTCAAGACCTTTCTCAGGACAGTGAACCCTGCCAAATACCCAGAGGACCCTTTACTGAAGGAGTTCTGGTGCTCAGCATTCAAAGACTTGGAGAAACTTGAAAATGAGGAATTAAATGAATGCTCACTCAATACCTCCTTGGAAACTCTTCCTCTGCACATTTTTGATATGGCAATGTCTGGTCTGAGTTATACCATGTACAATGCTGTGCATGCTGTGGCCAGGGCCCTCCATGAAATGCTCCTGGTGACATCAGAGAGAGAATCTATAAGAAATGAAGAAATTTGGGTGCCTCAGCCATGGCAGGTAACATTAAGAGCCCCATCTGTACCTGCTATTGTTCTGGGTACAGCTTATACATCAATGAATCAAAGAAAAAGAAATTATGTACATGTGTGAATTTAATCAAAATAAATACAAAAGTGAGACAATGTCTAATCTAAATTTTGTCTAAATGGTTGAATAAATGCATTCTATTAAGAAGTAGTCAAGGGAAAAATAGAGGGGCAGGAGATATAGATATCATATAGAATTGAAGCCATAGTAAAAAAGAATGGCTAGTTATAATATAGTGTGTAAAGGAAATAAGATGAAATATAATGACATTTTTCATGAAATGACATTTAAATGTGATGTCTCTTGAACACAAACCAAACTATTAATATGAGACAAGATCAAGTGTGAGTTTTAGATCTTTGTGAATTCCTTGCCAGTCTAGAGTGATGTTGTGAGCACTACATGCCAGGATGAATGGAACCTCTAACTTAGATTTCAATTAACATCTTTTTAGCCAACATTTCTTCATCATCTAATAGTGTCAAGAAAAATCAGTGTCCTTCCTCCTGAAAACATGAAAGTTTATCATAGAACACAGAGTCTACAGTCTAGATTGGTTCTTACAGAAACCAAGATATTTATTATTCACATCAAACAAGAGCACTAACTTCAGGCCATGAGTACTGGGATCTCCTATATAGGCCATATGTCATACTTTGGTAAGAGCCCTGTATTTGGATACTAGGCAGTGATTGATATTTTTCTTCCCTTTCAGCTCCACAATTTTCTGAAGAAAATCCACTTTGACAATAGTATTGGTGACCAAGTCTTTTTGGATGATACAGGAAATTCTGAAGCCCATTATAACATTTTGGAGTACTTGTTTTTTCAAAATGGGACTGAAATTCTGGTTAAAGTGGGACAGTTTATTCCAAATGCTCCCTATGGTCAAGATTTTTTCATTTGTAAAGAGGCCATATTGTGGGCCTGGAATGAGCCAAAGGTCAGAAACAATCTCAATTTTAATTCAAAGCTTCTTATTTCTTAGGTTAACTAAACAAATAACTTTAAGGTTAAAATCCTACATAAATATTAAACATTCTTATTAATTCATATATAGCCATTTTTTGTAGAGAAAATCTTCATCTAGTTCCTTTTTTCTTTTTTTCCCCCAGGAAGACTAAGAAAAAAAATAATCGTAGTCAGTCCACCCAATTTTCCCACATTGTGCAATATTTCATAATCTGCATTGTTACATGGTCTATTTATTTGACTTCAGTGAAAGCAGTCAGTCATTCTTTTGAAGTTTTGCCTAATGACTTCAGCTAATTTATTTTATAAAATTAACTACATTCCTAAATATTCCAAAACAATTTGCTTTCTCAAATTGTATTTACCAAGACTGTGGGATTTATTCTTTATGTTTCATTGAAAAATGAATTCCATCACAGCCTTTGAGTGCCTTACATCATATGTGAAAAACAATTAATGTACATATTTTAGTTCATTATTCTGCTTTCTTTTAACCATTAGGGTTGTAACAATGGTCATAATTACATCTAGAATTATAGAATATTTTATTTGAAAGAGACCGTTGGAGTCCAACAATCTATTTTTTTCACATGAAGAATCTGAAACCCAAAGCAGAGCAGCAGCTCAGCCAAAGTCACTTGGCTACTGATGAATAGGAATTGAAATTATATCTTTTGAATACATGTATAGTGGGTATTCTCTTACTCTCATTGACTTATTAGCCTGGAAGAAGTTCAATAGCTCTTTAATAAAATAATATTCATTGAATTTGCTAAAAATTGACACAGTTCTCAAAAAATAATCTACTTCACCACATGTTGTTAAGGTGCAGATCCTTAAAGCATTTTCTTTTCATCTCACTGTTCAGGCTCCTCATGCTGTATGCAGTGAAAGCTGTAGCCCTGGATTCAGGAAAACCCCACGGGAGGGAGAGCCTGTCTGCTGCTTTGACTGTTCTTCATGTTCAGAAGGGGAGATTTCCAAACAAATGAGTAAGTATTGCAATGACCTTTCCTAACAAGCCCACTAAAAACATATATAATTGATATTTGTCTCTTAAGGTCATGTAAAATTCATGGGAACCTCAATGAAAGAGTAACAACTGTTATCAAAATGTAGGTAATCTGTGTAGGTGTACGGGCAATTTGGATAGTGAGGAGGGTTAATGGGGAAATAGGTGATTATGAGGTGATTGGAGGAGGAATGAAGATAAGGGAAGGTATATAGGAGATAAGGGAAATGGAGTATGCAGGAGGGTAGCTCAAACAGGTTTATTTACTGAGGCTTGAGACAGAGGATATAGGGAGGAATTAGGCTAGTAAGAAATATTTAGATCAAGGCTGGGGTTTTTCTCCTATTAGTTTCTAAAGTCTCTTGAGGGAGCAGTTGAAAGGCCTCCTCCCTGCCTGTGAAACTGATGGCTGCAGGAAGTCTTGGGTAATGACTTCCTGCTAAGATGGATGTCCACAGTTCCCTCAAGAAATAAAAAAGAAAATGAATCCTTCCCTCTTTAGCCCTTGCCTTAATCTTTGACACAATGATTCACCAGAGGCTTTGAGTAGGTAACAAAGGGGATTTATTAATGTCAAGTTAATCAGAGGGAAAGAGGTTCAGGGTTTTCTAACCACTGTTAGGGAGAGGGCTGATTGTGGGGTATGGGTGACAGGTGAGGTTTAGGCTGAAAGAGTCTGGCTATTCCAGTCAAGAAGGTTTGACTGCCTTTTAAGTAAAGCCTTTGTAAAATCACTAAAACTAGGGGTGACTTATTTGAGGATGACCTATTACCTGCAGAAACTAAAACCACAATATTCATTCACCAAGCCCTCCCTTCCTCCCAGGCCCCAAAGGGAAATTCAGGGGAAAGAGAGGGATGTAAATGAAGAGAGATCAGGGAGAGGTCCAGAGAAATCAGATAGGTCTAAATTTCCTCAAGACAAAATAAGCACAGGCCAAGGCCTAAGCTAAAAGGCCAAAGCCAAGCCAAAAAGCCAAAGCCAACAGGCTAATCCAGAGCTCAAAAAGCAAAAGCCCCCAGCTAACATGAAAGCCAAAAGGCAAAAACCTCCTCAGTTGGAACTTCAGCCCTATTTATAGCCTCGGGCTTCCAACTGTCTTTCTGAAGATTCTAAAACCTCTAACTGCCTTTTTGTGACCATTTGAAATTGCAGAAGCAAAAATTTTTGTTAGCCACCTTGCATTACACAAGAAATACAGCCACAAGAGATGCTCATGATTTTCTTTCTCTTTGTTCATCTTATATCTTTGGTGCCTTTCATATATTATACAACATGATGTGGGGATGGTCATCAGCTGGATTAATGTGTAGGATCATAGATGTAGAAGTGAAAAGAACCTCATTAGCTATGTAGTTCAACTCCCTCCTTTGATTAATCAAGAAACAACCAAAGAATGGAATGTGACTGCTGAGACTTGGAGTTATGTGACTTGCCCAAGGTGATATTGCAAAAAACAGATTTTGGATATCAATGTAGTGTGAAGATGGGATTGACTCTCCCCTTCTTAATTTTAAATTTAATCAAGAGAAGCCAATACCCCTCTACATAACAGTTAAGTAGGAGAGGTTTACACAACACTTATTAAAGTGGTTTACACCTTCAAAAGTGACTGATTGCCCCCCTGGGCAGTGTTAAACAATTTTAAAGACTCTAATTGGTCCCTGTAAAGTTGAGGAAGGAACAGGAGGTGACATAAAGAAGGGTCTTTAAAAGTAACAAAAACTTCTTCTGAGCACCTTCTTTGTCCTGAATCTGGACTGTGGAGGAGCTGGGACTCTGGCACTTCAACTACATGAAGTTGGACAGCGCTTGGATCTTCTCCCTTTTTGGAGCCACTACTTAGGTGAGTGAAAAGATGACTCCCTTCCTGGACTCTGGAGAGATGAGTTTCCAGAGAGGTCTCCCCTTCTTGGAGGAGGCCACCTGAGCATTCATCACTGGGCCCTTTGGCTGAGGGCTAATTAGCTTGGCCTGGGTTGAGCCAGGGGCTGGAGCAAACATTTAGTGTAAGTTAGATAATTTCTCTACCCTCTTTAACATTCCTCTCCTTTCACTCTTTCCCTCCTTTTTGGCAAGTAAACTGATAAAAAATAATTTTTCCCTTGAGATATACTAATTTTCATAATATAGGCAAACACATTCTCTTATATGTAATCAAACCATAAATTGAATGCCTATGCTAGTTACCCTTAGGCAATGTTTTCCCCACAATACTGTTGTTGCTGTTTGTTCTTTTTTGAAGAGAACTAATGACATCACCAGATGATATCTAGACTTTCCCATAAACTGAATTTAAGTGTCACTGAGTTAAACAAAATCATTAGTTTCACTTCCTTGTCCAGAGTCATTGAAGTACAATGATAAGGCAAAGTCAGGATGATGTGGCATGATCCCAAAGTTAGTAGATGATACAGGCATCATCGATATCTGGCCAAGTTCTGAGCATTCTATCATAGCTCATAGCTCCTACTTTTGTCACCTTCGTAGTCATGGAAAAAATTATTTGCATCCACCCATTCCAGCAGAGGAATTACTTACTCATTTGGGGTAAACACCTCTATAACTAACTAATACATTGATGACCCATTAGTGATCTTCAGCCTGGTTTTGTTCACCTGCTAGTGTTCATGCCACAGCTTCTTGGGCTCACAAGTGAGAATTGACAGCCAAGTGAACATCAAAGGTGGATAATGAATTCTAAAAAGGCTCTGCAAGTCTTCGTAGGAGCAATGCTAGCCCTCCTTGGATATCCACACACCTCAAAGTACATTTGCTCTCTTGTCGTATACTAGATAGAGCACTGGATACGGAGTCAGGAAAACCTCAAAGTTAAATTGTATTTCATACACGCAGTAGCTGTGTGATCCTGTGTATAACATAACTTCTATTGATTTCCATTTCCCTATACTGGTAATGTGATAAGTTTAGATGGCATAAGAGGTCCTTCTTATCTTGTCTATGATTTGAAAGGCAATCAGAAAAAAAGAATAATTAATATGGGGTCAGAGGACTAGGGTTCAAATATCTCTGCTACTTATTATCTGTCTGACCTTGGGGAAGTCATTTCATTCTGTGGTCCATAATGCTTTTATTTCTACAATTAAATGACTGTTACAGATGATATCCACTATACATTATAGGACAAAATCTATGATCTTGTTCAGATTACATATGTATTAAGAAGGAAATGGAGATATTCAGGGCCTAAGTTTTGTAACTGAATAAATGCTTCAGAAGATAGTGTAGATGAAGGTGTGTCTGAAGAATGTACTCTCAGCTGAAAGAGATTCAGCCACAGAAAGACTGTGCTTCAGAAAGTAAATTCAAGGTGGGAGTTTTACTACTTTAGGTGAGTAATAGATGGAGAAATTTAGCCTGAATTTGGGGAATGGTGGGATGGTCAGCTCAGGAGAAAAACTATCTGGATGATTGAAATTAAAAATAATAAAATAATAATGGCCATCATGAAGATCTCAGTTTCTATATACTATATATTTATCCTTTATACTTAAGATTTCATTTGATCCTTACAACAACTCTTGGAGATATTTTCCTTTTTTAAAAATACAAAGTCATGGGGGCAGCTGGGGTAGCTCAGTGGATTGAGAGTCAGGCCTAGAGATGGGACGTCCTAGGTTCAAATCTGGCCTCATACACTTCCCAGCTGTGTGACCCTGGGCAAGTCACCTGATCCCCATTGCCCACCTTTACCACTCTTCCACCTAGGAGCCAATGCACAGAAGTTAAGGGTTTAATAATAAAAAAAATAAAAAATAAAAAATGAATTAAATATAAAGTCAGATAGACAGATAATAGTTGACATGCCCAGGGTCAATAAGTGTCTGAGGCTGGATTTAAAACTCAGGATTTCCTGACTCTAGACCCCACACTCTATCCCCTACAAAACCTAGTAAGGCATCATAGTCAGAGCAATATTAGAAGTGAGTGAATGCTTGAATGAGAGATTATTGAAACAATTATAAACTGTGAAAGCTAGAACAGGTCTTAGATGTCATTTGAATAGAGAACAATAGAGAAGTCTGCCAATGCTCAAATATAGCCACAGAGTCATTGTGGCTTTTTGTGACAGGTAAGCTACTAGAGTAATGTGGTACAGGAAAGTTGCTCATTGTTCAAAATCAAAATCAGTTTCAAGTCAAGTCAAAGAGAAAAAAGAAATCTCCAATTTAAGTATAAATGACTATGACTTTCTATCAGAACCAGATTTCCAGAGTAGACATTTAATATCAGTCAATTTATTCCTTGATACATTTTTGAAAAGACGATCTGAGCTTGTGAGAATTAGGATGGTTTAGTCATCTCTTTAGGTGGCCGTCATCACTTAGAGCTTATGGCCTTGAGTCGGCCTAATGAGGAGAGGCATTCAAGTCCCTGAATCCCAGTAATGGAAGCCAAATACATAGCAGGCGAGTCTGAAGAGATGAAGTATGAAATTTGATAGCAGAGAAAATTCTAGTGATGATACACACACAGTGGAGATGCCCAGGAGTGGACATTAAAAACCAGAATAGACAATGGCCGACTATCATCAGAAAACTGCATATGTCTGTTTCCTAGGCAGCCATTTGCTGTTCCATGGCCTAAATCCTTCTCTACCAAGGATGAAAGTCTTCTGTTAACTCTACTGAACTCTGATGTGTCCTTCACAGTAGAAAAAAATGGGAAAGGCTGTCTCATCTGATTCCATTTAAAAGGGCAGCATAAAATGGAGTCCTAAATAGTACAAAATGAACAACTCCTCCACAAAAACTAGTACTCTATGAAATACCAAGTGACATATCCACACGTTTCCCTCAAACTTTCTGTCAAAAGCACTGGGAACACTAATATGCTACTGGAGGAACTCTGAACTGATCCAACCATTTTGGAGAATTATAATTATAGTGTTATAAAACTGTGTATGTCTTTTGATCCAATAATACCACTATTAAGTAAATTTCCTAAGACGATCATGGAAAAAGTAAAGGATTCTTTATTTTCAAAAATATTTATTTAATTTGTCTTTGTGGTATCAACTTACTGGAAATTCAATCAATAGGGTATAACCTACACAAATTTGTTATATGATTATGATGGAATACTACTGTACCATAAGAAATGATGAACAAATTAATTAAAGGAAATGGAGAGAGCTATAAGGAGTTATGATAAGTGAAATGAGTGGAACCAAGAGGACATTATATATAGCATCAGAAATACTGTTTGAAGGTCTTATGTCTGTCCACCTCCAAAGGAAAAACTGATATACAGAAATAAATGAGACATGATTTTACATGAATATATATATATTTTATCAAAAAAATGATTTCTCTAATGGAGGATAGTGAAGGGAAAGAGGAAGTTACCTAGGCATTTTTGTGTAATAATAGAGTAGTAAATATTTTTTAAATCACCTGATGCTCAATTCCCACCAGCTCAAAAGGGAATTTTCCTCAATAATGAATGTTTGGGGAATCTTGATGGTTATGTGGATGAAGAGTTAGAACCAGAGATGTAGGGTTCACAGGACACAACCACAACTGCCTAGCATTTTCTACTATTATGCTTTGGGACTGATAATTAATATCAATTCTATGAACATAAAGGTTTAAAAATAGCAAACATGCATTACTTTACAGAAAAGTAGTCAAGGTAAAATGAAAAGCCATAGATAGTATAAGTGGAACTGGATTTGAATCTTGCTTTTTAAAAATCCTATTTGTTTGACTTCCTGGAAGATATTTGGGTTGGATTTTTGCTTCCTCCACTATAAAAAGAGGGTAATGGACTAGATTATCTTTATTTTATATTATTTTATTTTAACCTACAAAATTTTGTTTTATTCAGAATGGGCATGAGTGCATAACAATGTCATCTGGCATTTCTGTTATTTTAGAGATCATCAACACAGAACAAATACTGGCAATTCTGTTATTCTAGAAAATAAGAGTTTCTCGCAGCTAGATATAGAGTTGGTGTCTAATACCCTACTCTACTCCCAAGAGATCAACTCCATGAAGCTTTTAATTTTAGTCTATTTCACTGTTACCAATCTGAGGAAGATGTTACAGTTTTGCTGACCTTAGAGATGGGTTAAACTCATTTTCCTGCCATCTTATAGGGAGATAATATGAAATACAAGTACCTAATGTCCCTAGTTTGGATCTCTTTGTGACTCAGGAGCAATTTTGTGAAGGTAAAGTGGGATAAGTCTGTAATAGCCAGAAAAGAAGTCAGAAACTCTCTACTCAAAGTTTAGGCATGGGGAGAAAGGGATTAAAAAAAAGAGGGAAAGAAGAAAAATGTAAAGTCAAGATTTAAATGGTCCCCGGTTATTTTACCTAGTCAAGGGGGAGAGATCTTGGATCACAGTGAATGGTATTCTTGCTGCCTTCATTAGCACAGGCTCCAGAGCTGTCTTTTAAGCACAGTCTGGAGTTCAGTTATTTTAGATCACCAGTATTAAGAATCTGACAAATTAACCTAACAGCTATCATTTTGATTACTTCAACCCATTTGATTACTTTGAGCTCCTTGAAACATATATGTCCCCTTTTATGAAGGGGAAACCTGGGTCACCAAAGAGGCTTTTGCTATGTCTCCATTATCCATGTTCTTCATCCAGTAGGGCCAGTGTGAACCTCCTTAGGCCCCAGAAAGCCTGAACCAAGTAGTGTGGTTATACTCTTCACCTGGCTGGAGCAGTACACGAGGAAAATGTAGCTTATTGACTGCATCTGGCCAGTTCTGGGTCTCAAGGCAAAAGCCTGAGTATTTGGATACACAGCACCCCCCTTTCCCTTCAGTGTTCCATTCAGGAAATTGACCGTTTAAAGCTGAACCCCGGGTGGAGTTGTATATACTTCTAGTGTCCGTCCAGTAGGAGGATGACAAACCCTTGCACAAAAATGCTTCTCTTGTGAGTCCTTCAGACAGAAGTTATGGTCAAAACCACTGATCTGGAACTTCTCAAAGTGCTTTCCAAGTACCACAGGCTTTCTCAGGTCAAATGCAGTCCCCTGCACAGATTCCACTTTTCTAGTTGGGATCAGAGTACCATCCACAGGCAAATAAGCTTCAGCATCTATACAGATTTCATGATCATATATATTTGGAGAACCCTGGCCCGCCAGGTTGAAGAAAAAGTGGTTGGTCATGTTGACAGGCATAATGCTGCTGGTCTGGGCTTTGTAATTCACTGTTAACTGCCCTCCATTGAGTGTGTACATGACCCAAACTTTCAACTTGCCAGGGTAGTCTACCTCACCATCTGGACTGATCCGGGAGAACTGAATATGATTGAGGAACAATTTACTTCAATTGGAAAAGGTAAATGTTGAGAAATAGCTTGATCCAGACCTTCCAAATTATAAAGGTAATGGACACAGTGGACCTGGGCTTAATTACCTTGGTGGCTATACCAAGGTGGCTATAATTATATGTTGAGGGTTGAAGTAAGTGACTGAATAAATAACTAATTAAAGTGGGGGAAGTGGGGTGCCAAAACTGTTAGTGGTAAAATGGGATTGGTGTGTCAGTTAAGTGAGTAAACTGAATAAAAGGAACTGGAATGGGTAAATGAATAAATGCAAGTAACAACACTTAGCTTGGAGTGGCTGGATTAAGAGAAAACTAAATAAAAGCAGGGAAAACACATTGAATATGCAGTGGGTTCAACGTGTCAACCTAGGTGTCTGGGTAAGGATATACAATGCAGGATTGTGATAACTGAACTGTTTAATGATTAAATGGGATGGGGAATGAAGGGAATTTGGTAAACTGCCTCTAAGATCTATAAATCTCCACCCCTTGATATAGGGATGGATTAAACAACTCTAGTGGCTAAGATTTATCAGCAGACTGCTAACAGCAAGGTCTTGCTGGGAACAGGGGAATCTCACAAAGGTGTCCAGTGATGAAGTCTTCAAAGAGATACAGGAGACTGGAAATACAGCAAGTTAATCCAAATATGAAGAGAGGGAGATGGGTTGGTCTTTGTGTCCACCAAAAAAGACAAATCCAAGTATCTACCTCTCTAATTCACTGGGAAGCTTGATAGAAGATGTTACTCAGTCCAAGATCCAGAAAAACAGCTTCACAGATGATGTGTCTGACCAAACCTACCATAAGACCAGGTCCTCAGAGACAGGTTCATACTGTCCACTCTCAACGATCTAAATTCCATTTGCAGTAAAGCCTTCTCTTTGCTAACTAAGATCTCTATTTCTCTATAACAGAGTCAAGTTCCACCCTCTAGGTCCCAATAGCTTGACCTAAGTTATTTTCTCTGTATCCCAGGTTTGAGAATAGGGAGGATTTTAAAACATTAAATGATGAGATGGTTTTTGTCCCCTAAAGATATGAAGTATTGTATGAAGTGTCCTGAAGATGAGTATCCCAATAAGGAGAGAGATCACTGCCTCCCCAAAACAATTACCTTCCTGGATATCAAAGAACCTCTGGGAATGACTCTAGTCTGTGTGGCTCTTTTGTTCTCTATGCTGACAGCTCTGATTCTAGGAGTGTTTGTGAAGTTCTGTGACACACCTGTAGTGAAAGCCAATAACAGGATCCTCAGCTACACTCTCCTCATTTCTCTCACTTTGTGTTTTCTCTGCTCCTTGCTCTTCATTGGCCGTCCCACTGCAGCCACCTGCCTCCTCCGACAAACAACATTTGGGATAGTGTTCACTGTGGCTATTTCTTCCATTTTAGCAAAAACCATTCTGGTAGTTCTGGCCTTCAAGGTTACAAAACCTGGGAGCAGGAGTAAGGTATGGCTGCAACCTAGAGTGTCCAACTGCATTGTTTTTCTTTGCTCTGGAATTCAAATGACTCTGTGTTGCATCTGGCTAGGAATATCTCCCCCTTTTCCAGACACTGACACACATTCACAACCCAATCAGATCATCATTGAATGTAATGAGGGCTCTGTCATTGGTTTCTACTGTGTCTTGGGCTACATTGGCTTCCTAGCACTGGGGAGCTTCACAGTGGCTTTCTTGGCCAGGAACCTGCCTGACACCTTCAATGAAGCCAAGTTCATCACTTTCAGCATGCTGGTGTTCTGCAGTGTGTGGGTCTCCTTCCTGCCCACATATCAGAGCACCAAGGGCAAAGCTATGGTGGTGGTGGAGATCTTCTCCATACTGGCCTCCAGTGCTGGGTTACTGGGCTGCATCTTTATTCCCAAGTGTTATGTGATTTTGTTGAGGCCAGTTCAAAACATTCAGGAATGCATAAGAAATAAATCAAATTGAGACTTCCTGGCATGGAGCCAAAATGGAGGAGTAATGTGATAATGAATCTACCTTGCCTATTCTCAAATCTAATCACCAAAAGTGTAAACAACTCCACTCAACTCACAAGTTGGGAGATCTGTGACCCATGTGTGCTAGAGTGAGTGACGAATCAGAATTTACTGACTGCCTCCTGGGTAGCCCTAAGAAAAGCATCTGTTGTGATTGGACATGTAAACTAAGAGGCAGGCACAGGAAGTGATGCAAAAGAAGATCTTTAAATGAGAGTTCAGGGAGTTCAGCTGGATTCTCTTCTGGTTCTTGCTTGAACATGGAGGGTCGCTGGACCTGGGATCCTGAGACCTCGGTGGGACTGTTCTTAAATCTCTCTCTTAGAGCTACACATGGTGAGTGAAGAAGGCTTACTGCTTTAACCTCCCAGGAGACACTAGCTTCCTGGAGTTTCCCTTGATTGGAAGAAGCCCTTGTGGCTAAACCCCTTGTTAATTAAATTTTAGTCTCTCCAGCTGGGCCTCTGGAGCCCTGACATACTAAAGCTAGATTTGAATATAAATCTCTTACTCTACCTTCTTTTCATCTCTTTACTTCCACTCTTCTGCTTCAATATTTTCTTTTTATTTTCCTTTAATCTATTAGATCCTTCTACAGGCACTTCTGTGTGTTTGTAAGCTTGAAATATTGGTACATTTGGGATTGAGTTTATCCAAGGAGAAGCTTTAGGAATAAACTCTTTGCTTTTGGGGTTTAGCTTTGAAATTATTGTTATTTTCCAATAATTAATTTCTAGTATAACTTTTACTTGTACCAAATTTTGGAGGGCTTCCTTGCTTGCATGCCTAAGGATCTTAATGTTTGTCTTTCCTTCCCAACTTCACATGTGAAGATTTGATTTGTATTGTCTGTTTCTTTAGCAATTGGTGTTTTAAGTTGTCTAGAACACCCTAATGACTTTGTTTCCTTAACTTTTACTTTTGATCTTATTAGTAATTGCTCTTGAAACATGTTTTCTGTTTGCATGTTTTGATTTTGCATGTTTGTTGATTTTTTTTGTCAGTGTGTTTTAAAGATTTATGGTTTGAATTTGCTTCTTCTTGTACTTTGCATGGGTTAATGTCTTTGCTTATGCTCTTTCCTATTAGGATAACACTTGTGTTGGTTTCCCATGCTTTTGTAAGTGCATTTATATTTGTTTGTATTTTAAAGAATCTTTATCTGTTATCTTTGTCCCATAAATTTCATTTTTAATGTCTTCCACATCTTCGATAAACTGCATCTCCTCTTCTCTCATTTGTTTACACTTATTCTTTGCTTTACCATCCCTATTATCTATTTTTATGTCCCAAAATGTATCCTTTTGGTTTTCTTTTGCATTTTTGTCTTTGCACACCTTTTCTATTGCTTTGATTGCTAATACTGCTTCCTGGCTTCATGCACTAACTTGGGTTCCAGAATAGCGAGGCCGGGCTCCCTGTAAAATATACTTTTCCATTGTTTTGGTATCAGGGATATCATTTGTGCTTCTTACATTCCCAGAATTTCCACAATCATGGTCACAGCATCTGTTACTTTTTCTTGAGTAAGAGTTATTCTGGCTACATCTTGAGTTTGTGTATGTATTGGTGTAATTACTTCTCCTGATATTATTGTTGTTGTTGTTATTAAAATTAATCTGTTCCTTATAATAACATTTCCGTACAAGGTGACCCACTTTCCCTCATAAAAACATCTATTATTTGGAATTTTTCTGTATTGATACTGGGTTCTAGTGTTATTTTTAGTTTGTAAGGTGGGTAAGATTTTATCTCTTAAATTTCCTTTTGTTTGTTGTTTTCGCCTCTTTAAGCTGTCTTTTAAGAACTGAGATGGTATCATCTTTGTTTTTCTCTTCTTGTTTTTCCCTTTCATTTGAACTCAAGCAAACTTATGAAGCAGTCTTAAATCCTCTAGAAACAAATCCTCCCTCCCATAGCAATGAAAATTAAAATAAGTTCTGATGAGCAAATTGCTTCCCTTTATAAACTGCCTCCAGATATGTTGGCAATTGGGTTCTTCCCAGATTATTGTTGGAATCCCTCTAAGTTTCCCCAGCTATTTGGTCTTTTTGCATGGGAAAGCATTGCTTCAGTGTGGTCCTTTCTATATCTCTTTAAAAATGCATCATTCCCTGGGTTAGATAATTCTAGGTCTGAGTATACTGCTGGCCATTAGGTTAGGTTGTTATTATCCTTAGTTTCCAGGATAAATTGCTTGGCTTGTGTGGATGTAAAAAGCTCCCCTAAAAGTATCTCAATGTCCCTGAATGGCAGATTATAAATCTTAGGGCATGTTTAAATTTCTTGACACATTTTTGCAGATTATTGTACCAGTCAGGCATGTATTTCTTCATGCTATCTAAGTCCCCACTAGAAAATGGCTTATGAGTCTTTAGGTGGACTATCCCAGGATCCCCTTGCAAAATGGTTTGGTCCTGGAGAGTCAAAATGGGAATTTCTGCCTCTGCTCCTTCTGTTGTGTTGTCTTTTGGTTTTGCATTTGTCTCAGCCCTCTACTGGTTTGCACCCTCTGACTCCACTAACTACATGACTGTCTCTGGTCCTTGTACCTTTTTCCCCCTTCAAGGGTTTTCCAATTTCTACTTCTATCATTTTAGCTAATTCTTCTTTTATTGTGGTCAAGAATAGTTTCTCTTCTGCCTTGTACCCCAAGATTTGCCCCACTAGCTTTTTTTATGGTCCAGTAGAACTGTAAGAATAATGCAAGTACAGCCATGGTTGTAGGTATGAATGCGAAAAAAATTTTTAGCTCTAGATTCAGCCAATGCTATGTGTCCACCAGGTGTATAAGTTGTAACAAATAATGTGGAATACTTTCTATCCACAGCCCATAGAAGATGCTCCAAAAAGAATATAGCATTAAGTAGCTGCTGATCAATATAAAGAGAGTTTTGCCAATTGCCCATTCCATAGTTAGGCTTTGATGACTTTGCCTTTAAGTATGTCTGTTAAATTTCTTCTCAAGAGAAGTATATCCCTTGAGAGTTGCTATATAAGCCCTACCCAATATGGCTGCTGCCTATCTTTCTCATAAGGATTCTTATTAAATTTAGATTTTATTTTAGTTCTTCATGCCTGGCTGGCAACTTGTAAGAAATGGGGTGATTAGAAAGTGTGAGGTGTAGTTAGTAACCCACTAGAAAGATGTAAAATGTCCTTTGCTCCCTCTCAGCCACCCCTCCTTACTAGGAGATAAAATAGGGTTTCTTGAGAAAATGGGGGTCACTGTAATATCGTGCCAGGGTTGGTGAGTTAAAGGGAAGTTATCTGCTCAAGAGAAATTGAATGTAACACTGCTAGGATGTTGGTGCCAGTGGGGGTACCCAGAAATCTCCCCTTATTTCCCAGCTATAGGTCAGGCTAAAATGGAGGTCATCCTGCCCCCCTTCCTTAAACTTCTCACTCTGCCTCCCACCAATAGGATACACACAGATCTGACTAGAGAACTAAATGGTTTTAATTTCAAAATTGTTAACAAAGAAATGGAAATGGGGTTCACATGAAAGAGGGTATAGGGCAATTTCCTAATCTCCCCCAGTCCTTGACTATGCCAGGTATCCACAGAGATTCAGACCTCCAAAATCTCATTTTTGCATTCCTCAAATGCAGCTTCATTGTCCTATGGCCAAAATTATATGTCTATACTATGAATGATATTAGATTCATAGGGACATTGTAGGGCAAAGCCCAAAACAAATGGGGTCCAGGGACCAGCTCTCCAACAGAAGTCCAGACACCCCTGCCCAACTCAATTGAAGCTGTTGTAGAATGTTGAGTTAACTTTAGGAACCAGCATAAATCCAGAGTCTTCTTAGGAAGTCTGAGGAAAAAACTCTAGGACTCACTTCAGAAGGTCACACAGCCCAAATACAATCCCTTCCCACCTTACCATCCCTCCAAAGGTGTTCCTTCTTGCTCTTCTTACCCAGAACCCTGTGCTCCTCACCAATGGTCACTGGTCCTGCCTCCTCAGTGTTCCAACTGCAAAGTTCCAGAATGCCCTGGCCTGCATTACATCTTTATACCAACCCCAAGGAAACTTTGTCTTCCTACCATACCAATTCCTACCCATACTGCCTCAGTAAGCATGAAAACAACTCCAAAGAAACTGAGACCACAGACTGATTCTGATTCCTATGATGGCCTTTTCCCCTTAAGGGAAGTGTCCACAATAGGACATGATGGGGATGTGGTAACATTAAAACAACATACGTCTTTCGCACCCCAAGATGTAAAGGAATTAAACAATATAGTCCTACCTATGAAGAAGATCCAATAGTAGTAATAAAAAAGATGGCTGATTTTTTTTCACTATGACCCTTCTTATAAAGATGTTGAAAAATTGCTCTAGCTCTTCCTAACAGAATGTGAGAGGAATAAGATCATCTCTCATGTTAACAAACTCCAAGGGCACAAGGTAGCACACTGGCCATCTCAGGATTCTAAATGGGACTATAACTCTGAAGAATATGCACAATTAAATTGTGCTAGGCATGCATTTCTTAAAGCAATGCCAGAATGCTCCAAAAGGCTGGGTACATGGACCAAATTTGAATGCCTTACATAATCCGATGATGAGACACCCTCCCAATTCATGGATAGTCTCATTGAGCTAGGAGGTAGATACCTGGACCTTGACCTTTCTACTGAAAAGGATATTAGGTAAATAGGGGCACAATTTGTCAACAACTTTTGTAGAGTGTTCCCAGATTACTTTAAAATGCATTGCCCAATGTGGCCTGAGATGGATCTTGAAGAGTTAAGGAGTACTGCTGTTTTTTTTTAAAGGCCATAAAGGAAAACAGGAAAAGACTAACGATTTACTGGGCAAGATTCAGAAGGCACTAATATCTTTAAGTGATAGATAAAGTGATGGATAAACAAGAAAAAGGGCATGATACTCAACTTGCCCTTCTCCAAGAATCTAACTCTCAATTCCTTACCAGCCACATCTTTGAGAAGAAGGGCCACATAATGATGAACTGTAGGAATTTGGTCCAGGCAATCAGAAATAACTCTAACAGCTATAAAAATTGGAGGAAAGAACTCTTGGATTCATTTCTCACATGTAAAGAGAGCATTTTCTATTCAAACTGATTGACTGTTTCCTCTCACATGAATTGGAGATACTAGCCCATAGACAAGTGGAGACTGTTTTTTGGAAACATATTATACTTTTCCTGAATTTTTATTTTATTATTGCTTTTCCTTTTATTTTTAATAGAATAATTGATTCTTTCCCTTTCTTATTTCTTATACTTAATGTACATACAAACAGTATTAATCTTTTTTTGATTTTCCTGTAATAGAAGGTAAAAAATATATTTGTTATAATATAAATGCATACCCAAAAGCTTTAGACTATGGAAACCTGCCATTTATTGATAAATCATATAGGACTATGATTAATGCTTGTGTCTGATTTCAGGAGAAGGGAACAAAAGAGTTATTATATAGTACAAAGAAGCACAAGGTCAAGGAGACCAATCAACGCCAATGGCATTGATAAGAAGCTGCACAGTGCCTAGGAGCACAAGGTCAAAGAAGGACCAAACCAATCTACGTAGGACTGTTGAACTTCTACGCCAATATGAAAAGACTTGAACCTAGTGTGAGACTTGAGGTTGCAGCACTTGACATATGTTAAGATGCAGGACACCTTATACCACACTCCTTGTGAAATATTTTCTATCAAGTACCTAAAAATTGGCTGTACTGACTTGCCCTACCTCTGAGAAGGAAGGTAAATCAGACAAGGGAATGACACTTCCCTTTTATAAGTAAATCTAGTGCTTTTTTCTCTCTTATAGTATGGCAATTTCCTACAGTCCTGGCTGCAAATGGGTAAGTGCAATATTACTGCATTTTGATCTACAGATTTGTGGAACAGAATTTACTTTAACTAGATCTCAATACAAAGATCTTTTATGAAATTACTTTAATTGGACCCTAATACAAGTGCCTATCATGAAGAAATTTTTATATACATAGGCTTTTGATATTTTGATTCAGATTTTGAATTTTTATTTCTCCCAAAGTTTAATTTTTTCTTCTTTATTTTTCTTTTTATGTTTTTGGTTTTTCTTTTGATAATTGACTCATACACCCCCATGACTCAATCATGTATCCTGAGTTGATCTGAGAGGTCAACACCCTCTTCAGGGGGATTGTATTTTCATAAAAATCCAAGATTTAAAATTTTGTTTGAGAAAAAATTTCAAGAAAATAAGTTTTCTAACTCCTTGAATCCAGAAAATGAACTGCTTGGAGAAAGATACCTGCAGAATCTACACTGAATCAAGAAGATCCACAATGAACTCTGGGGTGCAGTTGATTAAACTGAAGGGTGTTGAACACAATTATTTTGAATATACACATTTATGCCAAAGGGGGCCTGTCCCCTAATTGGCTTTTTCTCAATGTGCCTAACAAAATATTGGTCTGTCTGTCTGTCTGTCTCTCTCTCTCTCTCTCCTCTCTGTCTTTTTTATTTCCCTCTTATCTCTAACTATTGTAGTTAGAAGATTCTTAGAGGTACAAGATGATTATGTCAAATGATCAGTTGGGGAGATCAGTATCCCCAATTGATCACAGGGATGATTGTGAAGATGGAATTGACTCTACCCTGCCCATTTTTAGACTTAATCACCAAAAATGTAAACACCCCACTTACACCTGAGTGGGGGAATTCTGTAACTCATGTGTGTGAAAGTGGCTGATGAATCAGAATCGATTTACTGCCCCCTGGGCAGTTCTAAGCAAAGCTTTAGCCTGAAATTGATACACATAAAATGGAAGGAATGCACAGGAAGTGATGCAAAATAAATGCCTTTTAAAAAGGTGTTACAATTTCCTGTGAACACTTCTTCAGAGCTCTGAGCCTGAGTTGGATGCCCTCTATTTCACCTAGAGGAATTCTGGCTGAGGACCTTGGGCTGCTTTCTATTTCTCTTTAGAACTACTATGTGGGTGAGTGAAAAAGACTGACTCCTTGCTGGATTTTTCTGAAGGGACTCTCCTCTTGAGAGAGGTATTGTGATTGAAGACCTTGCTTTATTCATCCCCAGGCCCTTGGCTCTTGACCCTCAACTCAAGGCTGATCCCCCTCTGGCTGAGGACTAATTAGCTCTGCCTGGGTTGAGTCAGGGGCCAGAGTAAAATATTTAGTGTGTTAGGTTAGATATCTTACCCTATCCTCTCTGATTTTCTTACTTTCACTCTTTCTATATTTTGTAAATAAATTACCATAAAAGTCACTTGGAATTCATTAAATTAGTGGTAACAAAACTCTTAAATATTCAGTCCAACCATAATTTTTTACCATTTACATTCCACTGCAGCCACTTGCTTAATCCAACAAACAATTTTTGAGGTTGTGTTCACTCTGGCTGTTTCTTCCATTTTAGCAAAAACCATTCTGGTAGTTCCGGCCTTTAAGGTTACAAAACCAGGGAGCAGGAGTAAGGTATTGCTGCGACCTTGAGTGTCCAACTGTACTGTACTCCTTTGCTCTGGGATTCAAGTGATTCTGTATGGCATGTGGCTGGGACTCTCTCCCCACTTCCCAGACACAGACATACATTCTGAACCCAATTAGATCATCGTTGTATGCAATGAAGGCTCTGTCTTTGGATTCTATTCTGTCTTGGGCTACATTGGCCTCTTAGCTTTGTGCAGCTTCACAGTGGCTTATTTGGCCAGAAGCTTCCCTGACATCGTCAATGATATCAAGTTCCTCACTTTCAGTATGTTGATATTCTGTAGTGTGTGGGTCTCCTTCCTGCCCTCATACGAGAGCACCAAAGGCAAAGCCATGGTGGTTGTGGAGATCTTCTCCATCCTGCTATCCAGTTCTGGGCTACTAAGCTGTATCTTTAATTCCAAGTGATATATTATCTTGCTGAGTCCACATAATGCAAGAGTAAAAAGTATTTGGCTTGAGAAATCGAAAGGATTAGCAAATGGATAATTGTGGAAATATATGAAACCACACTGACTCAGTCTGGTGATTCAGTTCTGGAATTAGCACACTTATCTTGGTATTGAATTATGAGACTAGTCATAATTTTTAACTATGAGAATTTTTTCAATTTTGGAAACTCAGAAAAAACTGTATAAAATTTTTTTGAAATTAGCCCTTTTTCAATGGGAAAGTGGACCACCTATACATCCTCTACAACATATATATAACATATAAGTTAGGGGCCATCAAATCCACCCTGTCTGACATGGTCATGGGGGAACCTCGAGGAAGTTCATGGCAGCCTCAGGAAGGATGGAAACCCACCCACTCAGATACACCTGTGTGACTCTTCTCTTACTAACACTCCTTATTATTGAAATTATTGTGATCAATATCCCTACTCAGCCCTAGGGAAATATAGAAGAATAGTAAAGGCTGTTACTAGAGCTTTTACAGACCCCCCCCCTACAGACTCCTAGGAAATTCCCACCTTTGCATGTATTAATACAGAAATTCCCCTAAAATCGCCTCATAACAAACCATCAAATAGTGAGTTAATGTTTAAGATTTTAAACTCTAGCAAACTGCACTAGGATTTTCCATTCCCTTACACAAAAGCGTACATAACAAGAAACCAGAAACAATAAGCCTACCACACCCCACCCCAATCCCTAATTCAGTATATTACAATGGAGAAGTAGCCTTCTGTGTATAGGGCAGTAAACCCCTGAACTGTTCTCTCCACCCCATAGCCTGGGAAACCTCAAAACATACCTTTGAAAAATATTGAAAGTTACTGGAGAATGAAGATTTGTTAGTAGCAAAGTTAATGTATGACTTAATCCATTATCTCCAAGAAAAGATGTATGTTGAAAATGAATTTTCATGCTAATCTTATGTATGATCTCAAAGCCTATAAAAATAAACCTTACTTGAGGCAAACCAGAGCAGTCTCCATGAAGCCTGCCTGGCTGAAATTCAGACTGACTGCCCTCATTTGTCTTAACATGCTGACACTGTCCCACCACTGAGATTATCTGGACCTATGGGAGTTCTACTCCTGCACATATACCTAAGTTATCTTAACCACAAATACAGTCAGATACTAAGACTGATGTAAGGAGTTTTCTTATAATTAGACATCTCAAGCAAACTATATGTTTTATCTTAAAACTGGACTCATACTGATTAATTAATTATTGTTGTCATGTTTATTTGATTATATACACACACTTGGGAGGAGTAAAACACCCCTTTTTCTGACTTTAAGAAATTTCACTGTTTCATTCTTCCTCTCCCAACATGGAAAGTCTCTAATTACCACTTAATTAAAAATCAGATTATTTATACAGTATAGTTTTTTAATTAATTGGTTTTATGTGATTAATTTTTTTAATATATAAAAAAGTACATCTTCTCTTGTGCTTGAAGTCCAGGTGTAAGATGATGGAGACAACCTTGTCCTAATCTGTTAAGCCACTGATATCCATTTATTAATAAATAAATGGATAAGCTAACAAGATAAATATTTGTTTCCTCATTTATTTCCTCTTTTGTTCCTTACATCTGGAACACTGAATCAGAATTCCTTCACAAGTCAGAAGAGGTGCTTGTAACAATAAGAGGAGCCAGAAATGGATGTTGACAGAAGGGAGTGAGAGAAAGAAGGTCTGTGTGGTGACTCTCCTTCAGCACTCTCCTGGGGCCGAATATACATCGGGAGACTTTAAGGGGGTATCACCCCAAAACTGGGTGACCTAGTAAGGCTTCCCTAGAAGAAGAGGTAGGTGGTACCCCAATCTGATCCTGAATAAGGATGGGGTTCACTCAAACCTCCCCTGAGGTCAGTTATTTTCCCAGTGGGTGGTCTGGCTCAAAGATGAAGGTTGCCAGACCAAGCTGTGGTTCCCCTTTCCTTTATTGTCTCTCAGGCACACTGGAATGCTATCTGACTGTTAAATGGCTTTTATTATTCACAAACCAGGGATTAAGGAAAGAGGTGAAGGGCAGAGGGATTTTGGGGTGTCCTCTTTTCTATTCTGATGGAGTCCATCACTTCGGTGGGAACCCTCGTGGTTCCAACTCCTGAGCTTCTCCCCCCCCACATGCCCCAACCTTCTATTTCTATTCCTATTTTCTATTTCTATCCTTTCCTATAATTGTAAGCTTTGACTGCAAAGAGTCTCTCAGCAAGGATAGGCAATGGGTGAAGGAGACTAAGAGATTGCTCCCAATGGAGTCCAAAACCTTAGCTGACTAGATGGTTGTAGTCTTGAAGGATGAGTAGTGTTGAAATGGTTGTGATCAGGGAATCAGGGTTTCAATTTCCAAGAGAAAGATTCTCAGCAAGGCCTCCGGACTGATCAGAGCTGGGTTTTCACCTGCCTCACTCCTCCCAGCCCTCAGCCCGAAGACCTTTCTTCTCCCTCCTCCTGGGAGAAAATTTCAGAATCCTCTGCTGGTTTCAACTGTCAGCAACTACCAGCAACTGCCTTCTGCTCCTTTGATTCCATCTCCTTTGTACAAAGTCCCATCTTTACAATATCCTGGTTTTGTGTGGTGGGACTTTAGTCCCACTTAATTCATGCATCACTATTTTCTATTCCTATCTTATTTTCCCCCTCCCTCCAAAATAATAAATTCTTATCTTGTCTTATCACTACACTAATTATCTATCTATTCTCATTCTAAGACTGGTTTTGGAGAGGTTGGTAGGGGAATGAGGGTTGCAATTTATATGACAATATTTCTAGGGTGTAAAACAATTTTGTAACAAGAAAAATTTTCCACTTAACACAATGTCTAAGTTTACAGTGTAACAATTTTCCTATCCTTAAACTCTTCTAAGTTATTATTCAACCTGTATATTATTTTAACAGAATCTTAACTTATTTATACTTTGAATGTATGTCTATCAAGTAATGCAATACAACTATTTTATTATTCATATCTGTTATCAAATTTTATTTAAACTACCTATGTTTTAAATGCAATGTTGGTTTTTATATTGAGAATTTTTGTTAGTATTCTTAGTTATCTATTCAACTACACACTTATTTTATTCTTATGCTCTCCCTGCACTAGCTCACTAAAAATTTTGAACTTCCCTAGCCTTTCTGTACTTTCCCTGTGTCTAATGTCCCAACTATCTGCTAAATTCTTAGTATGCTACAGTGTATACATGATTAGGGACTATTATTTATATTTCTACTCTATTTTTCCAACCTGTGTTACAAGTATGTATAAAATTTACATTATTTATACTATGATACATTTGTACAATCATTAGTCTTATATATCGATGTTAACCAGACAAGAAAATCACTTGATCTTCTTATCTGGTTAAAATCTTATGGAACTTGCAACTATTTACATAATAGACATATATACATTTTGTATTTACACAGTCTTCAGACACTCACTTATTTACATGAGGCCTTGACTAGATATCAGTCTTGTGTTGTGTTTTGTGTTCTCTTTATGTACTGTGCATGCAAAATACTCACTCTTGTTTTCACAGTTGTCAGTTTTCTCCAAGTTGTCTGAAGTTTCCTCTTCTATCTTGATGCTATGCACTGTGGTTGCATTTTCCCTAAAGTGTGAGGTTAATTTGTATTTTTGTGCTATTGTCACACCAGTCTCACATAAACCATTTCCTTCTGTCCTCTTCTCTCTGCAATTGTCTATTTTTGCAGAGTCCAAAGTTCAAAAGTTTTTTAAAGTGTTCCTTTTTTGTTGTACCTCCTTAATAGTCTTCTTTCTCTAGGTTATTGTGACATTGTTCTCTCCTGTTTTTACTTCAACATTTAAGACCAGTCCTTCTCTGTCCCCTTTGTTGTATCTTCAATTATGGCATAACTGCCCGCCAAGGTTCTTCCCTGCACCAATTTCCTTTTTCCCTCCATACTATTTCACTTATTGATCTCATCACTCCCATGGATTCAAGGATCATTTTTGTGCAGATGATTCTCAGTTGTACTTATTCAACCCTAGGCTTTCCCTGTTGTCTCTTTAAACCTCCAGCCTTCCATCTCCTGCTGTTATTGAATTATAGGCTCCTAGAAGGCTGGGACTGGCTTTCTTTTCTGTATTTCCATTCCTATCACTTACCACAGTTTCTGGTATATGGTAGGTGCTTAATAAATGTTGGTTGACTGATAGACTGGAGGAATCTTAGATGTAACATTTCCTAAACAGAATTCATTATTTCCCCTCCCAAAATGCTTTCCATCTTCCTAACTTTCCTTTTAGTGCTGAGGGTATTACCATTCTTCCCAATCACATCTGCTCACTATTTGGGTGTTATCTTCAGCTCCCATAACCTATCACTCCATCCACCCCCATAAACAGTCAGTTCCTTCTATCTTGCTTATTTTCTTGAGAATTCTATCTTGTTAAGTCTATCTTCATGAAATCACACAAATTTACCCCCTTCACTCTTCTGATACCGGCACTACTATAATGAATGCCCTCATCACCTTGCAACAAGATGATGGTGACAATTTCTGGGGTTCTTCCTGCCTCAAATTCCTCCCTATTTGAGCCCATCCTCCCCTCAGCTGAAGAAATTATTTTCACCTATATAATTCTGATCATGTTAGTCTGCTACTCAAAAACTCCAGGGTCTCCCTGTTTCCTTTATGTACAAATGCAAAACCCTCAGTTTGACATTCAATGTCCTTCATAGCCTCACTCTCTCCTACCTGTGTCATTTTCTTATAATTTTTCCCCCCTGTGGATTCCTCAATTCAGTAACAATGACTTCCTGGTTCTTTCCTACAGTCAATACTGCATTTCCTGGAATAGACATGGGATAAGTAAGATCAGCAAGACAGTCTATGATAAACCCAAAGAGCCCATCTTTGGGGACAAAAATTCACTATTTGACAAAAACTGCTGGGAAAATTGGAAAACAATATGGGAGAGATTAGGTTTAGATCAACATCTCACACCCTACCCCAAGATAAATTCAGAGTGGGTGAATGACTTGAATATAAAGAAGGAAACTATAAGTAAATCAGGTGAACACAGAATAGTATACTTGTCATATCTCTGGGAAAGGAAAGATTTAAAAACTAAGTAAGAGTTAGAAAAAATTACAAAATGTAAAATAAGAATTTCAATGACATTAAACTAAAAAGGTTTTGTACAAAGACAATGCAACTAAAATCAGAAGGGAAACCACAAACTGGGAAAAAGTCTTTATAATAAAAAAAACTCAGAAAAAGGGCTAATTATTCAAATATATAAGGAGATAAACCAATTGTACAAAAAATCAAGCCATTCTCCAATTGATAAATGGGCAAGGGACATGAATAGACAATTTTCAGATAAAGAAATCAAAACTATCAATAAGCACATGAGATAGTGCTCTAAATCTCTAATAATTAGAGAAATGTAAATCAAAACAACACTAAGGTCTCACATCACACCCAGCAGACTGGCTAAAATGAGAGCAGGGGAAAGTAATGAATGTTGGAGGGGATGTGGCAAAATTGGGACATTAATGCATTGCTGGTGGAGTTGTGAATTGATCCGACCATTCTGGATGGCAATTTGGAACTATGTCGAGTGAGTGCTAAGTTGCCTGCCCTTTGATCCAGCCATACCATTGCTGGGTTTGTACCCCCAAAAAGATTATAGGGAAAAAGACATTTATAAAAATATTTATAGCTGTACTCTTTGTGGTGACAAAAAACTGGAAAATGAGGGTATGCCCATCAATTGGGGAATGGCTGAACAAATTGTGGTATCTGCTGGTGATGGAATACTATTGTGCTCAAAGAAATAATAAACTCGAGAATTCCATGTGAACTGGAATGACCTCCAGGAATTGATGCAGAGTGAAAGGGAGGAGAAATATATTTCATAGAGATTTTTATTAATTGAGTCCTGTCCCCTTGATTTACAGGGTTGCACCTAGTCAGATAAAGTCTTGTCTAGCTTTGTCTGTGTCCAGCCGTGATTATATTTTTTAGAGTTCAGGCTTCTTAATTATCCAGGAGAAAAATGGTTAACTCAGTATCTGCTGGTCTGCTAAGGACTCAAAGCTTTCTAATAAGAATATTAAGAAAAGGTGAGGATCTGAAAATGAGTCAAAAGAGGAGTCTCAGAATTTTACCTTAGATGGCCCATTCTGTCTGCATCCTGACATGGAGTGCAGAAAAAAATCATACACACAGTTCTACTTGCTGATGATATTGTAATGGGATCCAGATAAAATATCTATTACAGACTCTATTTCTCTAAATGACTTCCAATAGCCTCCTGGGGGGTCAAGTTCATTTTGGATTAACCAACCTGCTGGTACCAGAGATTTTCAGGGCTCAGGTGACCAGGACCAAACACAAAGACTGCTTCAGCCTGGATTGTTCATGGAGGGAATCCAGATAACAGGCCATATCCAGACCCTATTTATCCAATCAGCCTTCCACAAATTACCTCAGTACTTCATCTGTCAAATGGAAATACTAATAACTTCTACCTCCATGGGTTGTGGAAAGATGAAATAAAATACTGCTTTTAATGCTTTGAAAACTTTAAGGTTATAAGGATTATAGAAAGAAGTTAAGTATTACAACATTTGATTCATGGATAAAGAACAGAATAGCTGGTTGGAGCACAGGTTGGATTTTTGGAAGAGATTTGAACCAAAGTTCTCTAGAATGTTGAGAGAGAGGATCTGTAGGACCAACGCTTAACTCTGACAGTTGGCTTGCTCCTTGGAGTGAGAGAAACAAGCTGCTACTTCTGATTCTCTCTACTGCTTTGCCTGGAGTTGGAAGAAGAAAACAGGTCTTGAAGTATTTTGGTGTTTTCCTGTTCAACTCTAGGGAAACACTAGAATTGAATCTATTGATTAATCTACTAAGGCTGGTTAATGATTTCATCTGAAGAAGAAATCGTGTTTTGCTGGTGTCTCTGAGTGAACACCTCAGCTCAGTCATTTGACATCTCTGCTCATTATAACTGGAGTTATAGTTACTAATTATAATTTTATATGGACATAGCAATAGATAGTATAGATTAAGGAATATTTGTGGTTATTTAGTTATCAGGGAGCCAGTGTCAGCCTGTTAAAACAGTATCGAAGTAGATTCTTGTGAATCCAGTGGATGTTGGTGGAGATAGATCCCTGGAGCCTAGTAATCCTTTTTAATATCCTTACATTCTTTTATATCATATTATATTTCAATAAATACTCTATTTTTTAATATACAAAGGCTCCAGAGTATTTCTTGTGCTGACCCCTGAGAGAAGTTTACATTTTTATTTCACCTCACACCACAAGCTGTAGGATATTTTGTACTCCAGTATTTATATTGTGAAGTGAAAAATCTAAAGGACCACCCTGAATTAAAACTCCAATGGCTTGCAATTGTTTAATCCTGTTCTGTAAATCATAAAGTTGTAAATCTGCTCCAAGCATAGAAAAATAAGCTCTCTTAAAATTTTTTGCCTATGTTGGTGAATGTCCAAATAACATTTCATATGGTGAGACATGTATATCCTCTTGGTCTAGTCCATAGGTAGAACAGAGCTAGAGGCAATATCTGGTCATTTTAAGTGTGTTTCTGTGCACAATTTCCCCACCATACTTTTGATCTCACGATTCAATCTCTCTAACTGAACTGAAGTCTGAAGGTGATATGGGATATGAAAAATTGACGTGATATCAAGAGTCTCATAAACCTGTTTTAGAAAGGAATCTGTGAAATGGGTCCCTCTTCATGGAATGCCAAATTTTGGAATGATCTCTTTAAACAAGATTTTAACCACAAAGCCTCCCATGTTCTTGCTAGATGGAAAAGCTTCAGGCAATCTAGTTAGTTGACCCACTATCACTAAGCAAAATTTATTGTTTACATAGTGTATCTGTAGGTTTTTGAATGATGTGAATGCTGGTGGATGGCCACTGAATACTTTTTGCTTAAAAAAGCTTTGGCTGTATTTCTGGCAGATAGAGCAAGCAGAGCAGATCTTATTTGCTACAGTGCTGATTCCAGGAGCAAAGCAAATCTTTTTTACAGTATCTATTAATGTCTGTGTCCTAAAAATGACCCTTGTTGTGTATAGACTGACAGATGTGAGGCTAAAATGGTTTTTGAAAGAATTGGTCTTCCCACTGACACTATCCAAATCCCATGTTTTTTCCTAGCAATGAAATTCTGTGTCTATATAAGCTTTTTCAAGGTTTATGGTGTCAACAACAGACAGATTCAAAATGCAAGCAGGAACATTTTGAGTTGCATATCATGCAACCATATAAACTCTATGATTCCCTCTTGCAACTAGGTATTGACCTAAAAAATGTCCTTTGCAGTGCATCACTGCCAATTCCTTGTGTAGTTGGAGAGCTGACAGAAGTTCCTGAATAATTTATTTCTTTGCCATGTGAATGCAAATATTTTCTGTGAGTCTTTGTGTACAGGCATTGAGAAGAAAGCATAATATAAATCAACTATGGTGAAATATTTTGCATGAAGTAGGAGCAATGGAGTAGTTAGAGTTTGGTCAGGCATGACAGATGCCAGGGCCATCCACTATATTCTGAGCCATTTCTAGTCATGCTAACTTTTTGTCTTGCCACTGGACTTCAGTGACACTGTAAGAGAGAGTGAGGCTAATGATTTTGTTCAACTCTCTCACTTAAATCCAATTCATGAAGACTTGACATCACCCAGTGAAGTTATCAGTCCTCTTCCAAAGTGAAGGACAAACAACTACAGGATAGTGGGGAAAGCATTGACTCAGAGGATCTGTGAGGAGATCCTAACTCTCATACTTTTCTTGGGAAAGTCACTTAACATAACTAAGTCTCAGCAACCACCCTACATTCTTTGGTTGATCAAATGAGGAATTTGAGCTAGATGGTTCTGGAGGTTTCTTCCAATTCAAGTCTAGAGATACCATCCTACATATTCAACCAGCTGATACTTATTCCCATGCTTTGGTGTGCAATACTTAAAAGAAGTCAAGATGGTGAGATCCATACACAGAGAAAAACAAGCAGTCCCTCCAGGAGCTACATATCTTGTTACTTTATCATCAACGTTTCAATATATTTTATGTGACTCCAAAAGCCTAATCAATACCAGTCTTCTAAGTTTTCATTGGGTTTGTTAGAGAAAACTGTTTCAAATGCTTACTGATTTGATTAGAAATCTACCTTTTTGATCACAATGCTCAGCAGTATAAATGCTACTTTACTAGAAACCCTTGTGGTTTTTGCCCAATTAGGAACTTCTAGAGTTCCAGATTACCTCTTTGTTCCTATGTGGCTTGTAGTTTTCTTTTTTCTCTGAACTGGAAGGTCACAACAAAGGAGAATGTCAACCAACATACAAGTTCAATTGAACCAGATTGTGCATCACTTACCCTGTCAAATGACAAAGGAGGATTCTCCCCAACACAGGCCTGATTTTTGCAAACCGGTTTCCCATGAAATAGAAATGTCAGGCCCCTCTACTATATCTCAGGTGCAGAAACTCCTCTCTCACACTCTGAACCAACTTGCTCAAGCTCTGCAACTCCTGGCTAACCTTACCTCCCCACAGTCACCTTCCCAGAAACCACAACCACTAAATGATTCCTGTGCAGGCCTTTTCCCCTTAAGGGAAGTGTCCACAATAGGTCCTGATGGGGATGTGGTTACATTGAGACAACATAAGTCTTTCACAAGCCAGGACATAAAAGATTTAAAAGAAAACTTTCCCTCTTACGAAGAAGAGCCCATAACATTAATTTTAAAAAATGGATGATATTTTCTTTGACTATGACCCCTCTTATAAAGATGTAGAATAATTGCTCCAGGATTTCCTAACAGAACGTGAGAGGACTAAAATGATCTCTCATGTTAACAAAGCTCGAGGACACAATGCAGCACGCTGGCCATCTGAATATCCTAAATGGCAGCATAACAACTCCAAAGACTATTCAGACTTACGTCTTGCTAGGGATGCCATTCTTAAAGCAATGAGAGCATGTGCTGAGAAACCACAGGCCTGGAACAAATTTAAATGTATACACAACCTGACAATGAGACACCCTCCCAATTCATGGACAGGCTCATTGAGCTGGGAGGTAGATACATGGAACTTGACCTTTCTGTTAAAAAGGATATAAGGCAAATAAAGGAACAATCTATTAATACCTCTCGTAGAGCGATCCAAGATCACTTTAAAACAAATTGCCCTACGTTGCCTGAAATGGACCTTGATGAATTAAGGAGAACTGCTGTTTACATCTCTAATAACCATAAAGAGAAACACAAAGAGAACAATAGTTTACTGGATATATTTCAAAAGAAACTAGACTCTTTAAGTAATAAAGTTGGAAAACAACTAAAAGAGTATGCTACTCAACCAATGGCAATTGCCCCTCTCCAAGAATCTAACTCTCAGCCCCTTATATGCCACTTCTGAGGAAAAAGGGGTCACATAATGATGAACTGTAGGACTTGGAAACAAGCAATTAGAAATAACTTCAGAAATTACAACTTTAGAAATAGTAACAATTATAGACATAATAATGATTATGGAAATAATGATTACAATAATGATTTCAGGAATCACAACTTTAGGATTAATAACAGATCTAAGAATGTGGATCAGGCAATTGATAACTTATACCAAATGACTCCAGAGCAGTATATCTTGAGTGGAGCTCATCCCCAAACCACCCAGGGTGCTACTGCCTCTCAAGGAGGAACCCAAGGACAGACCCAAAGATTATGAAGATGTACAGGGTGGGGAGGGTTGAAGCAGAGGGAACAAAGGGTACAACCTTTGATTTTCCAGACCCTGATGCCTTACTACACTTGTCCCCATTTACTTCCCCCCCATACTGATGAGCCCTATGTAACATTAAAGGTTAGTAACACCTATTATGACTGTCTTTTGGACACTGGATCTTCCAGATCTGTATTGAAGAGTACACCAGACCCATATTGCAATTCCATAGGATCAATAAGTGTATTGGGGATATCAGGGAAACGCCAAATGTTTCTGAAGAACCTAGAACAGTGTCCATAGGACCCCTAAATATGGAGCACTCCTTCCTCTTGATGTCTGGCTCCCCTATAAATCTGCTGGGAAGAGATCTTTTATGCAAGATTAGAACCACAATAAATTGCTTTCCAGATGGCTCTATGTCACTGGAATTGCCTGAGGAGTCTTTAACTTTGCTCCCTGTGCTTCTTTCAGAGAGTCATGAGATGAAGGAGTCTCCCATTTTTAAAATCCCAACAGATATAACTGAGTCTCTCTGGGCCACATCACCTTTTGATGTTGGCCTACTTAAATCAGCTGTCCCTGTCCAAATTAAAATGAAATCTAGCCCACCACCTTCCATTCCTCAGGATCCTCTCTCTAGGGGCAATAGAGGCATTACCCCAGTGATAAATTCACTAATTGAAAAAGGCATCATAATTCCCATTAAATCTAAATACAATACCCCAATCCAGCCTGCTAAAAAGCAAAAATTGGGGCCCTATGGCAAGCATCTCTATTGATTTGTGCAGGATTTGAGGGCTGTGAACAATCACTTTATAAGGAGACACCCTGTAGTCCAATATTAATACTATCATTTCTTCTATTCCTAGCACCAATTGTTTTATACTCTTTTGTTCTGGGATTCAAGTGATTCTATGTGGCATCTGGCTGGGACTCTCTGACCCCTTCCCAGACACAGACACATATTCCCAACCCAATCAGATCATCATTGAATGTAAAGAGGGCTCTGTCCTTGGTTTCTACTGTGTCTTGGGCTACATTGGCTTCTTAGCCTTGGGGAGCTTCATGGTGGCTTTCCTGGCCAGGAGCCTGCCTGACACCTTCAATGAAGCCAAGTTCATCACCTTCAGCATGCTTGTATTTTGCAGTGTGTGGGTCTCCTTCCTGCCCACTTACCAGAGCACCAAGGGCAAGGCGATGGTGGTGGTGGAGATCTTCTCCATCCTGGCCTCCAGTGCTGGCTTACTAGGCTACATCTTTATTCCCTAGTGTTGGGTGATCTTACTGAGGCCATATGGGAACACTCAAGAATGTATAAGAAATGTCAGAGTGTAAGAGGGGAAGCATAATCTGTGAGAAATTGAGGGGATTATGAGAGCAAGTTCTTAAATGTGAGTATTGTATGAACCAATCTTGTGACTCAATTCTCTAGCTAACTTACTTCCATTTCTATTCAGTTCTGTGCCTAGTCTAATGTATGTCTTGTGAGAAAAGTTTATTCAGTTGTGGCAATTGAATCTTATTGCATTGTTTGAACATGTCCTTGTGTGCCTGGGAAACTGCAAGACCTCTACCTGTTCTGTAGAAACTCTTAACCAAGAACCTAGGTTATGCTGCTAAGAAATGTTAGATCCTAAGATTGGTGGAAGGAGAATTAGAGAAAACTTGTAAATCTCAAGCAATCTATATGTCTTCTCTGAAAACTAGTCCCATATCAATCAGTTATTGTTTTCACTTTCCTTGTGGCCCATAGGGACATAAAGCAATAACAAACCTTGAGGAAATGTTGAGAAGTAAGACAGGAATCATTAACACTTGCATCATGGTATCCTCTGGCTATTTGACAAAGTCTATGGACAGTCTCCAAATACTGTTTATAAATGTATTAAAAAAACAATGTGGAAGCATATAAAAAACTGCAGGATTTTCTCCTTCGCGTGCGATGTCTTCAATTTGGCTATAATATTCCTGGAAGTTGTCATTTGGAGATTTATTGCAGGAGGTGCTCTGTGGACTCTTTCAATTTCTATTTTAATTTAGGATTCAAAGAATATCAAAGCAGTTTTCTTTTACAATTTTTTGGTCTTAACTGGATCTATCTTCCAGGTCAATTGCTTTTCAGTCAGATATTTCATATTTTTTTTTGTTCAAAATTCTTTTGATTTTGTTTCATTGTTTCATGAAATCATTAGCTTCTACATGCCCATTTCTAATCATCAAAGAATGACTTTCTTCCATGACCTTTGGTTTATTTTTTCCATTAGCTCCATTTTACTTTTTCTGAATTAGATTTTTATGGTTCTTTTGCCACTTGACCAATTTTTGCTTCTTCAGGTCCAATTTTCTTTTTGCATTGCTTTCATTTCCTTTCCCCATTTCCTTCCATTTCTCTCATTTGAATTTTGGATTTCTTTTTGAACTCTTCTAGCACCTGAGACCAATTCCCATTATTATTTCAAGTTTTGTATGTGGAGGCTTTTGTATCCCAATTCCCACATCAGTCTGAGCCTTGTTGTTCTTCGCCTCCTTAGACATTTTCTTTGGATAGATGTTTCTTTTGATGTTTCCTCATTTTCCCAGACTTTTTTCACTTTGTCTTCTATTTCTGTTTTCAGATATTGAGGGCATTCTCTTAAACTTCAGTTTTTCCTTGCTGCAACCCAAAGCTGTAGTTCCAGGTTTCTACAACTTTCATTTCATCCAAGGTGGTACCATGGCCTGTGGGCTGTGAATGCTGAAAGCTGCTGATTTAGTTATCTCTAGAAACTGATGATGATTTGCAGGGCTCAGAGAACTGTGAGCTATGTTGCCCTGGGGCTAAAGCCTTTAGCACAGGCTTGAACTGGCCAAGTGACTTTGGGATTTCACTACAGCATTGTGCCAGACCTTCGTATTGAAAGGTTTTGGCATAAGAGGCACTAACAATGGAGGCTTAAGAAAGATTCCAGAGTCTACATTTTTTCTTGTGCCCAGGTTCAGAACTTAAGGCAGTAGTTGGGGGGTAGATTGCCAGCACTTCCCTGATAGGCTCCCTAATTGTTGGACTCCTAGGTAAAGAATGCAGGATATTGAATAAGCCTGAGTGACTTGGTTATAAACCTCGGGCAGCTTGCCCTGGAAAATCGAGGTTCGTGTATCATATCCCTGGAGACTCTAACAGAAGAGGCACCATATTGAGTTTGTGTTCATGTATCTTATGGATACCCATGGTTATCTGTTGTCATGTAAACATTGCTTGTAACCATGTGGATGGGTATGTTTAGGGAAACCTCTCTGTATGATTGGTTGCTAAATATAGTAATAACTCAGTTTCCTATAAGAATCCTGTCCTCCCTCAATAAAGTTGATATTGATGCCATGAGTTATTATCTGTGTCAGTGGTCCTTTTGATTCTGCTGCCTTTCTTATGATTCTTACCACCTTCTTACCCCAAGGAGGACTTCTCAGGAACCTCATAGGACCCAAGATACCAGCAGGATATTGTTGGCCAACCTCCTGTTCATATCACTACTCTCTGTGTAGTTTTACTTCCATTTCCCCATTTATCCCTCAAAATATACCCTTTCAGACTAATTTTCTAGTTGTTTTTCTCTTGAGAGCCACCTCACTCTTACTCATGTTCAGTGTGTGACTAGTAATTTAAAAAGCATGTTTTAAGGTTCCTTTGACATTCTCAGGGTAGGTCCACCTTTTGTTTCTGCTATGCTGAATTCTTGGCTTCACCTCTCCTATTAATACTTATTATTAAGAATATCCCTTCTAAAGATCAGACCTAGCTCAAAAGGGAAGGTCCTGCCTTGGCAGGTAGAGGGTTCCTTTCATTGCACATTTTCAAAGAAAAGTTGCCTGAGTATAAACAGAGCATTTGCCCTCCTGACAACTTCAATGAAGCTAAGTTTATCACCTTCAGCGTGCTGGTGTTCTGCAGTGTGTGGGTCTCCTTCCTCCCAGCATACCAGAGCACCAAGGGCAAAGCCATGGTGGTTGTGGAGATCTTCTCCATTCTGGCCTCCAGTGCTGGTTTACTGGGCTGCATCTTTATTCCCAAGAGTTATGTGATCTTGCTGAGGCCAAGTAATGGAAGACTAAGAAGCATTTGACTTGAGAAATTGAAAGGATTAGCAAATGGATAATTATGGAAATCCATGAAATCACACTGACTCAGTCTGATGACTGTTCTGGAACTAGCACACTTCTTTTGGTATTGAAATATAAGACTAGTCAAATTTTTTTCCTGTGAGAAATTGTTCAATTTTGGAAACTCAGAAAAAACTGTATAAACATTTTTTGAAAGTAGCCCTCTTTCAATGGGAAAGTAGTCACCTATACATCCTCTGTAGAGAATCATTAACATATTCCTAAGTTATCTTAACCAGAAATAGTCAGATACTAAGACTGATATAAGGAGTTTTCCCATAATTAGACATCTCAAGCAGCCTATATGTTTTATCTTAAAACTGGACACATAGTGATCAATTAATTGTTGTTTTTTATGTTTATTTAATTATATAGAGACCCTTGGGAGGAGTAAAACACCCCTTTTTCTGACTTTTGGAAATTGGACCTTTTCATTCTTTCTCTTTCATAGTGGAAAATTCTCTAATCTTCCATTCAATTACAAATCAGATTATTTATACTGTATATTTTAAATTAATTGGTCTTATGTGATTGTTTTTTAATATATAAAAGTATATAGCCCCTTGTAGTTAAAGTCCAGCTATAAGAAGATAGATAGGACTTTGTCCTGCTCTGTTAAGCCACCGATATTCATTGCATAATAAATGGATAAGCTCACAAAATCAAACTGTTGTTTCCTCATTTATTTCCTCTTTTGTTCCCTACATCTGGAACACTGAATCAGAATTCTTTCACAAGATAGAAGTGGTGCTTAAGAAATGAACTGTATCATATCGGGATATCTATGTTTCATGAACTTGAGAATACTTGAATTCTACCTATTTGCAAACACCTCACTGTAACTTTACCTGAATTTCTCTAGTTTTCTTTGTCTTAGTAATAGTACCCTATTGCATCCTGTTATCTAAAGATTTTTAAAATGTCCCTTTTTATCTTTCTGTCTTTTGTGCTCCACATTTAATGTTCACATAGATGTCACTAATATCCTCCTTTTCTTTATCCATCATTGATAAGATCATCAACACTCCAGTATGGATGGTTGAATCCATCAATTGTTCCATCAATAAATGTTTTTTCTTGTTTTTCAGGCATTCCAGTCATGTCTGACTCATCCTGGCCCTTATTAGGTTTTCCATTGCCTTTTTTAAAAGTAATTTTTAGAGGCAGATATTGAGTTAAACATGGTTAATGGAATGGGGGGCAGGGCTATCCTTTTCATGGGATGGGTAAAATCCTATTACATTACATCTCTTCTTCCGGAATCAAGTATGCTAATGTCTTCTGCACAAGCTTGCCGCACGTTTAATTGCTCCTACTCTGAGGTAGAGGCCCCCTGTGAAAGCACAAAGGTAAAAAGAAAATTCAGAGAAAGAAAATAAGAGACCAATCTCCTAAATAAATATTGATGTAGAAATTTGAAATAAAATCCCAGCATAAAGATTATAGCAATATATCACAAGGATCATTCATCATTAGTCGGTGGGTTTTGAACCAGGGATTCAGGGTTGGTTTAACATTAGGAAAATCATCACCATAATTTATCATATTAATAACAAAAATCAACAAAAATCATATAGATATCTCAATAGATCCAGGAAAAGTTTTTGACAAAATTCAGCACCAATTCCTATAAACAGCCCACAGAGCACTGGAATAAATAGAACATTCTTGAAAATGATAAATTGCCACCTATATGAAACCATGAGGATAAACTAGAAGCCTTCCTAGCGAGATCAGGGCTAAAGCAAAGATGTCCATTATCATCACTCTTATCCAATAGTGTGGTAGAAATACTAGCTATAGAAATAAGAGAAGAAGACATGAAGGAATCAGAACAGGCAATAAGAAAATAAAATCAGTCTTCCCAGGTGATATGTGATATACATACAGAATCAACCAAAGAGTTACAAAAACCACATCAATCATCAGAATGCTTCTATATTCACTTTAAAGTCCAACATCAAGATATAGAAAGAGAAATTCAATTGAAAATTACTGTAGACAATATAAAAAACCTGAGAGTCTTCTGCCAAGACAATCCCAGAAAGTATTTTATCTATGACCATAAAATTCTCTGGAGACTATATATTAATTTGTAATCATTTATTGGTAAGGCTTAGAGGGAGAGAGAGAGAAAAAAAAGATCACCTAATCACCTAAATGGGCCTAATTAAAAATGGATTCCATGCTTTTCTGGCTCATGCCCCAAAGAGCTGCATCAGCTAAAGCAGCTGACCACAACATAAACCAGTGTGTGTCAATCGTTAAGTGCTCCAGAGAAGGGAGAGGGAGCAGTTGGGTGAAAAAAGCCCAGGGTTTGAAATCTGCCTCAGACACTTCCCAGTTCTGTGATCTTTGATAAATCCCATCACCTCTTTGAGCCTCTTTCTTCCCCCTGCCCAGTAAAAGGGAGATCATAAAAACAGGACTTTGTGTTTCTCAGATGAGGTCATACATGTAAAGTGCTTTATAAACTCTAAAAATACTAACTATTCGTACAATCGGTCACTTTGGGTCCTTAGTTTCCTCATCTGGAAAAGGATAGTGTTGGAATGTATTACCTATAAGATTGCTTCTAACTCTTGCCTTTAGATTGTTCTTGTTCTGGGATCCACAACTGATGTAAAAATCAGTGAGGCATCCAGAAAGTGCCACAACAGTCTGAAGGGTTAGTTTAACATGAAGACATTCATCTGAGGTGTGTTAAAATGTAAATTGGAAGACCCTGAAAGATGGTTGTAACAGGTGTTTTCAGGTTTTAATATGACCTGACCTAACAGGATGCCTCCCCTCAGAGACAGAGATCAAAATGGATGTCTTTGTTTGCCCTAGTTTGAGGACAGTTAAATGGTGAATCAAGAAGTCCTGCAAGGATGTGACCAAGAATGTTTCCTTTAGGTGCAAATGCAAAATCCCCAGTTTGGCATTCAATGTCCTTCATAGCCTGACTCTCTCCTACCTGTGCCACTTTATGATACTTTATTCCCCTCTGTGGATTCCTCAATTCAGTAACAACTGTTGTACCCAGATTTTGAGGTCTGGCCCAGTGGACCCAGATTTAGCCCCCTTATGTTGTACCTGAATTTTATCCAGATTTGGTCATGGCAGGAAAGATCACACTGATAATACAATATGCAAGAAGCGGCTCATTCTTTATTAGCAAATATGCTAGGGCTGGTAAGCAGAGAAGCGTGCCTGGCCGACCCCAAGGCTTCTTCAACCAGGGGTTCATATAGAAATGTTCGGGGAAGGGGGTTGTTATATACATGATCAAGGGGGATGTTAGGAAGCATCTGGTACACATTCATTAAGGAGGTTTCAAGGTCAGGGGCTAGGAAGCATCTGGTAACTATACATCAAAGGGAAGATAAGGAAGACAGTTAGCTGGGAAACATTTTAGGCTTATCATACAGGGAGATAAAGGAGCATTTATGTGTTTGGGAACTATTTGAGGCTGGGGGTTTCAGGAGACTGAACAAGACAGGGGCCAGGAAGCAGCTTGCCCAGGCTAAAAATTGTTAGGTTGCCTGGCAGGATGATTTTTTAAGTCCCACACAATGAGTTCCTGGCTCTTACTTACACTCAATACTGCATTTCCTGACTCAAGTTATTTGCTTGGGGGACTAGCTGTCCCCTGTACTTGGAATCTCCCACTTTCATCTTGATGTTCTGACAGCTCCAGCTTCCTTCATTCCCCAGATAAAATCCCACCTTCTACAAAAAGCCTTTCCTTAGTTTTATAATCATTAAATCTTTAAATCATTAAATTAGTATTTCTTGATAAGCTCCAATTTATCAGGTTTATCCTGCATATATCTTGCTTGTATATATTTGTTTGCGTGTTATCTCCCCCATTAGTTTGTGGGTTCCTTTAGAGCAGGACCTAGCTTTAATCTTTGTATTCCCTTTTCTTACTAGCAAAGTGGACATAACTAGTCGGTCCTTAAGAAACAGCCTAACTTACTTTTTCAGTTAGTTGGTAGATGGGTTGAGTTAATAGTAAGATACTGGTTTTGGAATGAAAGAGACAAAACTACAGCATGCTGATGATAATCAAGTCACTTATCTCCTCTGATCCTCTGCCTCAAGGGCTGGTTGAGGCTCAAATGAGGTCATGTAAAGGGCTTTGCTGGTACCATATACAAATCAGATACAAGCTGATTCCAAAGCAATCTCCAGTGGCCTTCCTACTGTAGTGTCCCTTCCTTTGAGGAAGTATGGAAGGGTGTAGTCTGGGAGGAAGATCAACATGCTGAGGAGTTGTAAATTATACATACACTAATTGAAGGAAATAGAAATGGTAATCCTGGAAAAGAAAATATTGAGATGAAAATAAAAGATATCTCCAAGTGTTTGAAGATTGGGTATGGAAATGTTGAGGAAGAAAAATGGAATAAGTTGGCTTAAACATAGATTCCAGAGATATTTCAAAATTCAATGAATTATACCAGGAGGTGGTGACATGACCACAAATGAGTTTATAATTGATTGGAGACAGAGAATATATAGGGGGTTAGGAAACTCGAATTTTTGAGATATGGATTAGAATAAATGCCTTCTGTAGTCCTTTATAATGCTCAAATCCTTATGGATTTGTCACTTCTCTAGGACAGTCACTTGTGTCATGGTGAGTTGATGGAGTCAGTAAAATTTCAAGTTTTTGGAGAAACCATTGTGAAGGGAGATTTCTTCTCCTGGCTATGGGCTGGATTTGATGACCTCAGAGGGACTTTTCTCTTCTAGTATTCTGTCATAAGTCTCTACTACTCAATTATCATGATGAGGTAGTTGGCATAGGAAGGGAAGAGGACCTCTAAGTAATTCCTGGACAAAGATAACACCTAGAAGAGACTGATCTACACTTGAAATTCTGTCAGGACTGGACTGCATTGCCCCAGGTTAGGATAGGGTGCTTACAGGGAGTATCATGGTTAAATAGCCTTAGACTTTGAATTGGGAAAACCTCAGTTCAAATATTACTCAGAAACTTATTAGCTATGCAACTACTTCCTTATCAATGAAGTGGGGACAATAATGTCACCTCCTTCACAGAGTTGTTTTGAGGATCAAATGAGATAATATATACAGTGTTTTTCAATCATAAATGTTTATTGTTATTATTATAATACACGTGTGTCTATTAAGACTACGGGTCTTGGAGCATCTTGGCTTGTTATGACTGAGGGTTTCTGATCTAATCACTTCACAGTGACTTCTGCGTGAAGCCCAGAATAACTTCAGAAAGAATTATACCCGATGGAACACCTTGTGTCAGCCTCAGAGTCCATATGGCCACTTGCTGAAACAGGGACACTCATGGGTCACCAGTGGAGGAGAAAGAAACATTATGAACAGATAAAGTAAGCTTCTCAATTAACTCAAAGTTTCTTAAGTCCCATGAGCTTTACCAGGCACAGTGGGAGAGGTTCAAAAACATATTTTTCCTTTTCTAATTTGGTTTTACAGTTAGACTCAATGATAGAGCTGGAGATGCCTCAGGTAGAGATGTTCCCAAGAGCTTCCCCATGGCTGAGGATGAAGACTGATGGCAGGGAAAAGGCAGGCATCTGTCCACATTTAAAAAAACAAGAGCATTAAGAAAGTTTCTAATCTAAGAAACAGTGATGCTTAAATACTCCTCCCAAAAAGGTGACCTTGTGAGAGGCTAACCACTAATTGACTACCTCTGTGTTTGGGACTTCAACTGATGTTCAGTGATGCCTCCAAAAAGCCAGAGAAAAAATTCCCATATAATTCCTGTCCTCCTGGTAATTCTCCTACACTCCTCACCTTCTGTGCACATCACAGAAAAGGCCAATTGCTTCCTAAAAACCAGTCCCAGCCTCTCCAGGGATGGAGACCTTGTTATTGGGAGCTTTCTCCCTATGCATTCTGTAGAAGTGAGTAATGACATAGGAGCAGATCTCTTTCAAAGTCATCCTGACAAAAGTTGTAGAGATTACAAGTAAGTGCTTGGCTGATTATCTTGAAGTTCTCTTTTCCATTGTAAAGTTTACAAAAAGTACTTAGAGAAGGGGTTTCATTCTGTTTTCTCTCACATTCTCTCTGGGATCTCTGCCAGATCTAGGTATATGATTCAACCAGATGACAGAACCTTTTGTTTGATCTAATGTTATTGTGTATGGAAAGCATTTTATTAATCTCAAAAAATACACATTAATTGCAGTGAGCCTCAGTTTTCTCTCTTATAAAGTAGAAATAAAAATAGCATCAACCTCTCAGGGCTTTTGTGAAGTTCAAATGAGATCACATATGTAAAGTGCTTTACTAACTATATAACTGTTAGCTATTATTATTATTATTAATTAATTAATTAATATGGGTCTCCATTTCTTCCCCTGTAAAATAACACCTACCTTCTGAAGTTTTGGCGATGTACCTCATTAGTGTCTGCTGTCATGTTCAGGACACATGTAGTCCTGACAACTTTCTTGATGGTTGATTTTAAAGTTTTCTTCTTCATTTTCTGCCAGTGGGACAGTATGTAAATGTAGCAATATTTTCACGTGTTGAAATTCAAAACCAAAAGTGAAATGGACAAAAACATTGACTGAGGAACTAGAGTATTGGTGTTCAAAATCCAGATCTTTTTTCAGGGATGTTTGTCCTTTAGCATTGCCATGGTGAAATAACTTGGGAGTTCTAGAGATAATATAAATATATGACTAGGAGATGGGAGCTGAATAAGAATGGAAAAGATGTAAAAAATAGCCAATAGGTGACTGGATATTCCCTTCTGAGTTTCTGTTTCTGCATATTCTGTTTCTACTATCCTATCACTTTATCAATTATCACTCTATTTCTTGTTTTCCCCAGTTATCTCCCTTCCTGTGCTCACTGGGTTAATCTTCATTCAACAGTCAAAAATATGGAAATGAAGTGGCTATTACATTGCATTATATTATTTGAATCTTTTTTTAGGTTGTCTGTACTTTTTCACTTCCTGCTCAGAGTTGGTCCTTGCTGATTGTTGGGGGTGGCAGGTCCTACTCCCTCCACACCTAATGAGTTTTTTTAAAATTCCTGAAAAATATCCATTTTGACTGAGTTGTAGATAAGTGCAAGGAAGTGGGTTTTGATGGGGCAAAACTGCCTTCCAATCCAAATTGTAATCGAAAGGAATAAGAATATGGCAATGGTTTGCCTGAAGAATCAGTTATTCAAATATTTATTAAGTACTATTGTTTACCAGGCACTGTTCTAGAAGCAGCTGAGAAGAAATAAGCCCAAGGAAATAACCCATCCCACTTACGAGGAATTTACATTTTAATGAAGAAAACAATATTTTCATATAAAATGTACATTACATGAATATAATCTGAAGTAATATAGTATTGTTTTCAGTAATTTTAATTGTATTGCAGTTTGTGTACACATTTCAAGTTTTTCTGGCAAAGATAATGGAGTGGTTGTTTGCTATTTCCTTCTCCAACTCATTTTACATTCGAAGCAACCAAGACAAACAGGGTTAATTTACTTGCCTAGGGTCATAAAACTACTATATATCTGAAACTAGATTTGAGCTCAGGTCTTCTTGACTGTAAGCTTGGCACTTTTTACACTGAGATCATTTGGAATGGAAGCAAAAGACATTGAGAAAATCAAGATTCATGAAAAAATCTGCAAGTTTGTGCTGTAGCTATGTCTTAAACAAAGAGAGGATCTTTAGGAACTGAAAGGAGCTATTTATACATATGTTGTTTTCCCATTAGAAGATCATTGAGGGAGGGAATTCTCCTTTTCTTTTGATCCCCAGCATCATGCACAGTGCCTGATATATATATATTAAGTGCTGAAAAAAATTGCTTGCTGACTGAGTCTAATGAATTGAATTTGAATATTTTGTTCTTAATTTCCTACTCTTTATCCCTCAGGTGGCTGCACAAAAATTACCAGCAGGTCCTGGCCCTGGTATTTGCTGTGGAGGAGATCAACAGGGACCCCAATCTGTTACCCAATATTTCTAACCTGGGATTCTATGTCTATAATGCCTACCACAGTGATGAGAGAACCCTGGAGAGCTCCCTGAGGTGGCTGTCTGGGCAGAGCCAGTTTATCCCTAACTACAGCTGCTGGGGGCAGGACAAGTCTGTGGCTATCATTGGAGGAGCCACCTCAGCTCTGTCTATCCAGATGGGGACCCTGCTGGAGATCTACAAGTTTCCACAGGTGGGGGGTACTGAGACAGCCACCTTATGTGTTTTTCTCAAACTACTCAGTCTTGGGAGTAGTAGAGTGTCCTTCAGTAATAATCAAACTATGGGCTGAAAATTGAATTAGGTTTTCAATTTTTGTCTTGCTTAAGCATCCTAGATATACACCCGTCTCTAGCAGACTGAAGATTACCCTGGGCAGAAGCACTCCCTAAGTCATGTAGCCTCTTGGAAGCAGAACTAAGATGAGAGCCCAAATGCCCTGACTTGTAGTTCAGCAGGGAGTATGGTATGAAAAATTGTAAAACTTACATGACTAGAAGGATGTTAATATCTTCAACAGAAATAGGGAAATTAGGAAAGGACAAAGGTTTAGAGAGGAGTTAGTTTGAGGGTGGGAAATAATGAGTTAATTTGGGTCCTATGAAGTTAAGATGTATGTAAGACATTCAATTTCTAAGGTCTAATAGTCAATTGGTGATGCAAGACCTAAGGCCTGTGGAGAAGTTGGTGATGGATAAATAAATATGAAATGTATGTAGAACTGACAAGATTTCAAATTGTATATTAGAGAGATTAAAGGAGAGGAACCAGTCAAAGATGACTTTAATGCTATGAATGTGTCACATATAGGAATAAATGGCTGTTTTGAAGATAAAAAGGAAAGTATGGAAAAGGAGTTTGAAGTGAAACTCTTATTTTGTAAAAACATATATTTCAATTTTTCCAAATATACATGAAAAATGTTAAATATTCATTTAAAAATTTTTGTGATCCAAATTCTTTTCTTTACTCCCTTATTTACCCCATCTTCAAAAATAAACTATTTAATATAAATTTTCCTTTAACAATCATCATAAATATAGTCACATAGTAATTTTATTGCAAAAGAGAACTTAAACCAAAGTGGGGGGGAGCAAGAAAAACTAAGAAAAAAATGTAAAAGTCTGCTTTGATATGCATTCCTATTTGATGTACTCTTTATCTGATGCTGGACAGAATTTTCTCCTCACATAAGCTTCTGATTTATCTTGGATCTTGGTATTTCTAAGAATAACTGAGATTAATAGTTGATTATTTTACTATATTGATATTACTTTATACAATGTTTTACAAATGGTTTTCATCACTTCACTTTGTACCAATTCATGTCATTCCAAGTTTGTTCTGAAAGCATCCTGCTCATTTCTTCTTGAAACCAATAGTGTTCCATTACAATCATAAATTGTAACTTGTTCAGCTCTCCTCCAGTTGATGGAGATCTCCTCAATTTTGAATTTCTTGGCTACACACAAAGTTGGTGTAATTTTTTCTTTACAAGTACTTTTTTGTTTCTAAAAATCTCTTTTGGCTATAAACCTAACCTCACTACTTCCCTATCCCCAAACACCTCAAAATCCATACTTCTCTTTTTCTCTTGAAGTCAGTCATTTACTCCTCTCTCTAACTCATGGTCATAACCTCATAGTCAACATGTCAACCTTTTCTCTTTTAATCTCTCTATATACAGTTAAGTGGACAAGTCTCATCACTTCCACGAATATACCTAATCAAAGGTTATGCACAGTTTTATACCACTTTGGACATAGTTTCAAAATAGTTTCCAGAAGGGTAGGATCAGTTGGCAACTCCATCAACAAGCATCAGTGTCCCTATTTTTCACATTCTCTCCAACATTTCCCATGTTTCTCCTCTGTCACATTAACTAATCTGAGAATTATGAAGTGATGCTTCACATGTCTTTTAATCAATAGTAATTTAGGGGATTTTATATGACTATAAATAGCTTTGATTTCTTTTTTCTGAAAACTACTTATTCATATCTTTTGACCATTTATCAGTAGGAGAATTATTCATGATCCTGGGCAAGATCTATCTTCTCAGAGCAGTATTAGCCCTTGCAAAACTACATCCTATCTTCTTATTCTTTGTCTTGTCACAACTCTATATATCTACTTTTTAACCCAACAATACCACCCTTATGTCAGTATGCCAAAGAGATCAAAGATAAGGGAAAAGAACCTACTTGCACAAAAATATTTATGTTATCTGTTTTTTATTTGTGGCAAATAGCTGTAGAGAGGACGCAGATAAATCTGGGAATGACTAAAATGTTGTGTTATATGAGTGTAATCAAATAGTATTTCACCATAAGAAATAGCAATCAAGATCACAAAAATCCTGTGATGTTTGAAGGTTTTGCTATTGATATGTTCAATTATTTTGTTTGTTTTCCTAATATTGAACCAGTCCTCCATTGCTGATATGAATTACATCTGTTATAGTGTATGATCTCCTGATATGTTGCAGTAATCTCCTTGCTAATATTTTATTTAAACTCTTTGTATCCAATAGATGCAGGAAAAAGCCTTTCACAAAATTTAATACTCATTCCTATTGAAAACACTAGAAAATAAATATAGGAATAAAGGGCCTTTCCTCAAAATAATAGACAGTATTCATTTAAAAACAAAAGCAAGTATCATCTGTAATGGGGATAATTTAGATGCCTTCCAATATTATCACGAGTAAAGCAGAGATGCTCATCATCACCATTATGATTCAATATTCTACTAGAAATACTAGCAGTAGCCATTAGAGAAGAAAAAGAAAGTGGAGTGATCAAAGTAGGCAATGAGGAAACTAAACTATCCCTCTTTGTAGATGGCATGTTGGTATACCTAGAGCAGGGGTTGGCAACATATGGCTCTCGAGCCATATCTGGCTCTTTTGAGGGCCAGATATGGCTCTTTCTGCAGGAGCCATAAAGTCAATTTTTTTCAGGCACTGTTACAGGAGCACGCACTGTGAGCACTGTACAGCTCTCACAAAATTACATTTTAAAAAATGTGGAGTTTATGGCTCTCATGCCCAAAAACTTTGCCAACCCCTGACCTAGAGAATTTGAGAAAATCCACTAGTTAGGAGAAATAATCGATAATTTTAGCAAACTTGCAGGGTAAAAATTAAACCCCAATAAATCATCAGCCTTTTTATGTTTCTAACAAAACCCAGAAACAAGAGTTAGAAAGAGAAATCCCATTTAACATAACTCTAGACAAGATAAAATACCTGGGAATCTACTTGCCAAGACAACTTCAGGATTTATATGAATATAACAAAACACTCTTCACAGAAATAAAACTAGTTCTAAACAATTATTTATTTCAAAATAATAACATTCCCCCATATTCATATAACTCATTCAATTATTCCCAAATTGATGAGAACCCTCACAGTAATTCATTGCCTCCATAAAAAGAACTGGTATAAATAGTTTTCTATCCATTGGTCTTTTTCCTTTTTTTAAAAAAGCTCTTTTAAGTTCATGCAAAATAGTATTATCATGGTATCAAAGGATATGCCCAATTTAGTAACTTTTGAGGTATACTTCCAAATTGCTTTCCACAACAGCTAAAGGATCCCCAATGATATGTCAAATTCCCAAAGCTCCTCTAACTTTTGTAATTTTCTTTGATTATTAACTTTTCCAATCCTATAAACGTGAAGTAGACCCTCATAGTTGCTTTCATTTACATTTCCCTGTGTTCCTAGTTCTAATGATTCTTACCCATACCTTCCATTGAAAACTGCCCATTTATTTCTTTAACTATTTTTCTGTTTGGTTATAAGTATTCTTCCTGGTAAATCTATTTCTCAGATATCTTAAAAATGTAGCTTTTATCCAAGAAAATTATTCAAACATATTCCCACCAATTACTTATTTCTCTTCTAATTTTGTCTGACCTGCCATTGCTTTTGCAAAAACTTTATAGTTTTATGTTTTCAGAATTGTCCATTTATCTGCTGTGCCCCTCAATCCTCTGTTTGATCATGAGTTGTTTCATGATCCACTAATATGGAAGGTATTTTTTGATTTATTCGTCAAATGTCTTTTTTTATGTCATCCTTTATGTTTAAGGTATTACCCTCTTGCTGGTTATCTTGGCATGATATAAGATTTTGACCTATAACTTGATTCTGCAGGACTGCTTTCCAGTTTTCCTTGCAGTTTTAATGAATAGTAAGTTCTCATCCCTAGAAGCTGAAGTGTTTAGAGTTATCAAACTTTAGGGTACTGTGATTGTTTAATTCAACATATTTTATAGCTTGTCTTTTTCATTAACTAACTCATATTTCTTATATAATATCAAATTATTTCAATGATTACTACTTCTTAGTAAAATATGAAATGTTACTACTAGGTCCTTCCCAATACTTGTCAGAATTTACATTGACATTATTGGTATTTTTTTAATCCAGTTCAATTTAAATATTCTTTTCCTTCATATGTGAAGGAAAGTTTGCATTTGATAGTTTAATGTTGAATAAGTAAATCAGTTTAAATATCCTTGAAATTTAAGTAGTTAATTCTTAAATCCACCACCTTTCTTTTAACACAACATAATTTACTGATAACGTATACTTTCCTGAAATCGTTCAATAATATGAAAGGTGCTGAAATGAAAATGCCCCATGTTTCTTTCCCATCCAGATCAGCTATGGGCCTTTTGATTCCATCCTGAGTGACAAGGTCCAGTTCCCTTCACTCTACCAAATGGCCCAAAGGGACTCTTCCCTGCACCATGGTATGGTCAAGTTAATGGTACATTTTGAATGGACATGGGTAGGTCTGGTGACCACAGATGATATGAGAGGTGAGGAATTCCTCTGGAACTTAAAAGGGGACATGATTAAGCATGACATCTGTCTGGCTTATACTGAGAAGCTCCCAGTGAGTGAGAGAAGACACACAGAATCTCAGGATATGTTCATGCCACGTATTGTGCAATCCTCAGTTAAAGTCATTATTATTCATGGTGACACAGATTCACTCATGATCCTTAGATATTCACAGCCTTTCCTTATCTTCCTGTGGAAGGTCTGGATCACCACTTCTCATTGGGACATCACCATGAGACCCCAGTGGAATGATGGCTACAGTTTCCATGGAGCACTTTCATTTTCCCAGATGACAAAAGAGATCCCTGGTTTCAAGTCCTTTCTCAGGACAGTGAACCCTGCCAAATACCCAGAGGACCCTTTGCTGAAGGACTTCTGGTTCTCAGCATTCAAAGGCCTGAAAAAAATGGAAAATGAGGATCCAAATGAGTGCTCACCCAATGCTTCCTTGGAGATGCTTCCTCTTCAATTCTTTGACATGGCAATGTCTGGTCTGAGTTACACCATCTACAATGCTGTGCATGCTGTGGCCAGGGCCCTCCATGAAATGCTTCTTGTTACATCAGAGAGAGAATCTATAAGAAATGAAGAAATCTGGGTGCCTCAGCCATGGCAGGTAACATTAAGTGACCCATCTGTACTAGCTATTGTGCTAGGTAGAGCATTTACATCAAGGACTAGTTATTTCTTCAATGTGTAAATTTCCTTCCCAAATTCACTTTGCACATTTCTACACAATATAGTCTTTTAGTTTCCTAAGAAATCTATAAATAAATCAAAAAATATTTGTTAAGATCTAAATATGTGCCCAACAGTATGCTAGGTACGGAGGTACAAATAAAAAAGTGAAATGACACAAACAAGGCAATGGAGGGAGAGAAAGAATTAATAGTTTTAAGGGAGAAGTGATCACCAAGAGTGATCTGGAAAAGGAGGTTCTGGAACTGTAACATGAAGCCAGGGATTCTGTGTTGAAGTGTTAAGGGTTTGGATTTCATGTTTGGAGAGAGTAAGGCAAGTCCTCCTCTCATATTAAATGTTTTAATGTCAAACATTTTATTTATAGAAACAATAAACTGCAAGGAAGAACAAAGAGAAATCTCACAGTTTTTCCTTCTCCCTCTTGAGTATTCTACTCTGCAGATACATATTCATGACATTTATTTTCAGTTTTTAAAAACAAATTCTACAACTTTCTAGGTTTTAAAAATTATTTTGTAGTTTAAAACTTATTTTATTATAGCCTCAGCATTTAAATTACGGGTTTAACTAAAAACATATTTTTAGGGCAGCTGGGTAGCTCAGTGGATTGAGAGCCAGGCCTAGAGATGGGAGGTCCTAGGTTCAAATCTGGCCTCAGCCACTTCCCAGCTGTGTGACCCTGGGCAAGTCACTTGACCCCCATTGCCTACCCTTACCACTCTTCCACCTATAAGTCAATACACAGAAGTTAAGGGTTTAAAATAAAAAAAAAATTTAAAAACATAAAAAAACATAAAAACATATTTTTATTTGGTCCTATAAAATGAGTAATGAGATTTTGAGCCCTGCTTCCAGGAAAGTAGCATTTTTAAGGAGAAATATTGCTTACACCACAGCTTAGCATTTGGGAAGGGATTTGTATTTACTATCTTGCTGAAGTAATTACACAACTACTTAGAAACTGGATTGAAGAAAAAATCCGTTATTTATATTTAATAGCTTGCATTTTGTAATAAGGAATAAATCAAGGTAGATAAGTGTAAAAGTTAGAAAAGTATATTTGAAAATGCAAGCTTGAGTTGAACATTCTAAGGGCTTTTAGAATGTGGCAGAAAGGGCACAGAGCTTTTGAACTCTGGGACAGTTGGGAAGTTTGCTACTGGTAGAGGAACGTGTGCCCTGATTTCACTGAAGAAACCCCACTTGAGGATTTACCAAATAGGTCTGGATCAGCAGCTTTGGAGGGTGTACGTCCAAGTCTGTGACAGCCTATTGAAGTGACCCAGTGAAGTTAGTGGACTGTACCAACATCCTGGACCCTGGGATAGCAGAGAACATTGTTGGAGTAAGTAGTGAGATCCCCAAACCCTGTCAAGCTTGTATTTAGTCTAGTCTAGTATAGTGTAAGTTTTATCTTCTCTGCCCTGATTTCCTGAACCATTTAAACCCCTGTATCTTCCCTCCTATAGTGGTTAAGAGTAGTTTGCCCCATTCCCACTTGCCCTACCTTATTTTATTATTAAAATCCTTTTATGTTGCTTCCTAACATCTCATTATAACCGCAAAGGGCTCACAAATATTTAATTAGGTTCCCTGGATAAGTTGAGTGTTGAAACTCTGGGAGCTGAGAGTCCCACCATTGATTGACAGGTGAAGACCATTGGACCTCAGAATGTTCCCAGAGGCCATGAGGACAGGAGAGAAAGCAGTTGGCTAGGGGGTTATAAATACCCTGGCAGTCCCTGACAAAGGGTTCTTTGCCTTTTCCTTTGGACCTGGGATCTGTAGACCCTGGTCTATTGGGATCTGAGGCTTTCTTGGCTCAACCTTGCAAGAACTCCTGTCTGAACCTCATTGACATTTGCCAAACTGTATCCAGACCGAGAATCCTCTTATTCTTCTGTCCCCTAGATATTTAGGTATTCAAACCATCCTTCGGTATCTAGGTATCCCAGGGCCCAGGAGGGATCTGGGAAGTGGTCAGGAGAAGAAGAAGTGGGTGGAAAGGGTGGTTCCTAAAGGCTGTGAAAGGCATAATATCTGGCAAGAAGAAGAAACTGAGAGACATCATACAACAGCTTGGTTGCCCTGGTTTGGTTGTGGCCAGGCTGAGCCAGGGGAGCTAAAACAAGCCAGAATCACTCACCTGCCTACAGTCCTGAGGGATTAATATTATCAAAGATTAGTTTAGGGTTTCCTATTCCTCTTCCCATTTCCTAAATATTCCTTCCTTTCCAAAATTATATAAACTCTTCAAGTTCCTTCCTGGAGTGGTTGTGTCTTCACTTCTCTGGAATGGGAGAAAACGCAGTCAGATAAATGTGTCCAAAGCTAATGGAGCCCAATAACTATTATTAATCAACCCCAGGTGGGTCCTGAAAGGAATACCCATTCACTGACCTGAAGGATCCTGCCTGAGCACTATTATAAAGGAGGGAGGTGTTACAACATCTAGCTAGGTGGAAAGACTCAGGTGATCTTGCACTAGCCACACATCTGAACTACCACTACTGTCACCCAATTAAGAGTGGTAGTATCCAGTTTACTCTCCTTTATTTATAACAGTTTTTGGCGAAGCCAGATTATAGAATCTATCAAAAAGAGAGAATAGAAGAGCAAAGAGAAATGGGATTGATTAGGATGTTGTTTATACTGGGGACCATAGCAATGTTTTTATATTCTTTCACTCGGGGAGTAATCAAATTATGGTTCTACATTATACCGGAATATTTCATAAAAATATTAGCCATCTATGACACCTATAAATATCTAACTATAACCATGGCAGAATTTATATAATACTTGAAAGCACTGATAGTGGTTCTGATAACTGTGATTCAAGGGTTAATGGCAGTGAGGAAATTGATTAATGTGATGTTTGGAAAAGGCAAGAATGATAAGGATGACATCATAGCCATGATGAAAGAACAAATGAGGTTGATGATTGAAACAAACAACAGAATAAGATTAGGTCAAGATCTGGATAAACACACCATAATGCAATTAGAAACCATCAAGGGCATGTATAAACCAAAAGACAAGCAGACTCCCAAAGTAAAGATGACAGACACTAGCACACAGACAGAAACTGAAACAGGGACAGCTGCACAAACTGAGGCTGGAGCAATGGCACCTGCTACTGTGACCTTGCTACCAATAATTGACCAAACACAATTCCGGGCTGATGGGGTAGCAGTGAACATGAAAACATACAAGGTGTTCACGGCTCAGGATCTGGAAGTGTTGAAAAGGAGATTCCCCAAATTCTTTCTGTCTCCTTACAAGGCCACAAAGGAGCTGAAGCATACATTTAGGGTGTTTAATCCATCTTATGCTGATGTGGAGTTTATACTTGACAAATTTTTCACTCCAAGTGAGAAAACAAGATTCATTGATGAAACTATGAACAATGCAAATTTAGTGGACTGGCCAAGAGATCACTCAGCAATAGATTTGAGTTCACCTGCTAATATGAGAGAATTGATAAAATGCAGGACAGATCTATTGGAGGCAGGCAAAATTCATAGCAAAAGGTCAAATGGGTGGAATAAATTTGAACGGATGAGGCAAACTGAGGATGAGCACCCGAGTTTGTTCCTAGACAGGTTGATTGAGAACTCTGAAAATCTCCTAGGTTTCAATAGGGACCAGGCAGATGAAGCATTACCCCACATAAAGAGGCAATTCATAAAGGGAACTAGTGTGCCTATTCAGGTGTATTTCAGGCAAAGTTGTCCACAGTGGGAGGAGTTGTCACTGGAAGAAATAAGAAAATATGCCACATACATATATTAATCTAAACAGAAAGAACAGCAGATTAGACATGAGATAGACTCAGAGAAAGACAAGATAATTCAGGAGTTGAGATAGGAATTGAAGGAGGCAAGGAGAGACTGATACAGAGAAGAATTTAAAAATTATGGTTTACAAATCACCAAAAATAGAGAATTTAGACCAAAAAATACTTATTATAATCAGAAGAAGCCCAAAAATTGAGTTCCAAAAATTTTCTTGTGCAATAAACCAGGTCATCTGATAAGACAATGTAGATTCAGGAAACAAATTGATTTTAATAAGGATAGGACTGATAATTACAAGAAAACTTATGTCAACAGCAATTGGGCAAGCAAATCTCAAAAGTCACAAGATTGTTGCCAACATGATAGTAAAAAATCAGATGAGCCATCTCTAGGTGAAATGGAAAAATATTTGAAATTAGGAATAAGACCAAGAAGTACACAATGAAGGTTAACCTGTAATACACACCAACCAAGAGAAAATACAAATAAAGAGAGCAAAAAGCTCAAAGGAAAGAATGAGGCTCAAATACTAATGATAGACATTAATGAGGAAAATCAATACACCACACTAGAGAAAAGACAAAAGTCCTCTGCTGAGGTAGAGATGGAAGATGAATTGAGAGAGTTGCATAGACATATCTATGGGGACAAATTCTTCTCTTGTGGAAAGCACTAAATTTTCACAGACTTCAAAGGAAGAAGTGAAAGAAATTGACAAGAGCTTAGTTACAAGTGATTCATACTTTGAACTAGACAGTCAGAGTAACATTGTTGCAAATAGCCAATCGCTAGCTATGCTGGACAATGTGAGAAGCTCAGGGGAAAGACTTGGTAACATGGCCAAGCCCGAGAGAAGTGCTTTGCCAGGGAGAAAGAAGTAACTTCACTTAATGTAACACCTGATATCAAAATGGAGGGCGAGAGAGAAACACTGTTTCAGACTCCAACCTCTAGCTCAGGGAGCATCATAACAACAGAAAAAGGGATACATTCCTGCCTAAACCCCGAGGCTGAGAGTTTCAAGCCTAGAAACAATGTAGCGAGCACCGTGATTTCAAAGCGGCCAGCAAGAGGAAAATTTGAAAAAATGGAGGACACTTTGAAATCGAGGCTCACAGAGGCAGGCTTACCCGTGAACATCTACAGCTTAAAAGATACCACACACACAGGGCTGAGACCTCAAGACCTGGTCATAGGGAAGGAAAATACACCTAATCCTTTCCCTGGAAACATGAATGGAGACTCACAATGCCCTGGAGTGGAGGGGAAAACGGACAAAATTCAAACTGTTGTCCAAGAGAAGCCATTTTGTACTCTAGGCACAGAAGACGAACAGCTAGGGGGAGGGGCAGAATCGGACATCAAAAAGGAACTGCACATGGAGGCAGACATAAGTGAATTCATCATTAGACTACAGTATATCTCCTGATAGAGAGGCATTAAGTTCTGAAACTATTACTCCACTGTCACTGAGAGAAGAGAAACAGATGCTACTTTTACATAACAATAACAATAAAGAACCATTGATCACAATTCAAATCAATGATGAATATATAAATGAGATAATTGATACAGGAGCAGATATAAGTTGTTTAAAGAATCTCCCTAGAGATTGTGAGATGCTTGGATCAGTCATAGTAAAAGGAGCATTGGGCATACCCCAAACTGCACCAAAATTTCAGCCCAAAATGGTGAAGTTGGGACCCATAGAATTCGACCATCAATTCTTGTTATTACCATCATGTCCAAACAATCTCATAGGTAGAGATATCTTATGTAAATTAGCCACAACAATCTATTACCAGACAAATGGGGAAATATATTTGCATCTTCCCAAAAGGTCATTGAAACATCATCCCAACCTGTGCTTAGATACAATAGCAGAAGATCACACAATCTTAGTACTGGATCAAGACAACATCTATAAGATTCCAGATACACTACCCATAGGAGTCTGGGCTGGTAGTTCCTCAGATGTAGGTAGGATCCTATCTGCTAAGCCAGTTAGGATAAAGGTGAAAGGAGGAGTGTCACCACCTAGAATTCCTCAATTTATATTAAGCAAAGAGGCAGTGGCAGGAATAAGATCAATAATTCAAAGCCTATTAGATCAAAGCATACTAGTACATAGATTTTCAGAATTTAATCCTCCTATATTACCAATAAAAAAGGCAAAGTTAGATGCTAATGGTAACACCCAATGGAGAATGGTACAAGATCTTTGGGCAATAAATTCATATGTGGAACAAATCCATGCAGTTATTCCAAGTCCATCACAAATAATTGCAGGAATTACACCAAATTCGAAATGGTACACCGTCATTGATCTTTCTTTAGTATCCCAATCCACAAGGACAGCCAAAGATTATTTGCTTTCACCTGGGAAAATAAGACCTTAAATTGAACACGTTTGCCCCAGGGGTTCATAAATAGTGGGAGTATCTTCTGTCAAATATTGCAAAAAGATCTTGACTCTATGTCATTCATGGCCAGCAAATTGGTGCATTATGTAGATGACATCCTGCTAATGTCACCAATTGGAGATATCTGTCAATGAAATAGCATTCATCTCATAGAAGAACTGTATAGGAGAGGGCATATAATATCCAGAAATAAAGTCCAGTAGGTTAAAGATAAAATTGAGTTTTTGGGTTTCACATTGCAAGGTGGAACTAGGAGCATATCCAAAAAGAGAGTAGAAGACATACAAAGACTCAGCTTACCTAAGACCAAAAAGCAATTAAGAGCAATAATTGGCATGACCAGCTTCTGTAGACAGTGGATTCCTGGGTTTTCTCTAATATCAAAACCTTTAACAGAGTTAACCAGGAAAGACATCAAAAAACCAGAGAAGCTGACAAAGGAACACAAGCATGCCATTGAGAAGTTAAAGAGAGCAATTCTATCTTCTCCTGCATTAGGCATTCCAGACCACAACAAAACTTTTCACCTGTTTATCCATGAGGATAAAGGAATTGCCTGTGCAGAGCTCACACAATACTTAGGAAGCAACTTGAGACCTATTGCCTACTACAGTTCAACGTTCAATCCAGTTATCCAAGGAATGGTTTCCTGTTTAAAGATTATTGCTACTGTGACTCTGATGGTTAGGAAAAGTTCTAAGCAAGTCCGGGAGGGAAGCTAATATTATATTCACAGCACCAACTTGAAACCATGCTGAGGAATGCAAATCTGCAAGCTTTTAAATCACAACATCTCTCCCAGTGCCAAGCAATTTTATTAACAAATGAGAACTTAACCTTCCATAAATGTAAAACCATTAATCCAGCAACTCTTATCCCTGAATTACCACTAGAAGGGGATAGCCTTCACAGTTGTAGTGATACACTGGAAATAGTGCAAAAGGCTAGAGAAGATCTCTCTGATATTCCTATGGAAGGAGCCGGTCTTACACTTTTCTGTGATGGCTCGAGTTAACAACATAATCAGCAAAGAGTTTAAGGAGCAGCAGTCACTACCCAAAATGAAACCCTATGGTATGCAGCACTTCTGCCAGACATCTTGGCACAAGGAGCAGAAATCTACACATTAACACAAGCTCTCCAAATTGCTAAAAACCAAGCTGTGAACATTTTTACAGACTTGAGATATGCATTTTCGGTAGTTCATGCATCTGGAGAAATCTGGAAGAAAAGACGGTTCATAACTTCAAATGGGAAAGCAATAGCATATGGAAAACTGATAAGTGAATTGTTAGAAGCCACATAGTTACCATCAAAGTTATCTGTCATTCACTGTCAAGCACATCAAAAGTTAATGGGACCAGTACAGCTAGGCAATTACAGAGCAGACATCAGTGCGAAGTTTGCAGCTAGATTTGGACCAAAAGCTATATTTCACTTATCCTTAGTGGATAAACATGAATTACTACAAGCTTACTCACAAAAGGTAGTGGAATATTGGCAGAAAAACCTTGGAGCCAATCTAGTGAATGGAGTATGGAAGTCCATTTCTGGAAAACCATTTTTGTCAAAATTACTGCACCATACTGCTTGCTCAGCAATTCACAGAAAAGGCCATTATGGAGTTTTAGGAATTGTGGATACAATTCGCAAAAGCTGGATAGCTATAGGTGTGACAACAGAAGCCAAACGGGTGTGTGACAGTTGTATAGTGTGCCAACAGTATAACAAGGCTATAATTAAAACCAAAGCCTATGGAGGAAAACCACTAGCATTCACACCATTTGAGTGCTTGCAAATAGATTGTCACAATACCAAGATGTCAAAAATATAGGTACATATTCATGATAGTGGACAAGCTAACAAAATGACCAGAGGCATTCCCAGCCAAGAAAAATGATGCAGCTTTCCTAGCAAAGATGCTACTGAGGGAGATAATTCCAAGATTCTCTATCCCAACAGTAATCTCATCTGACTCTGGTAGTCATTTTTTAAACTCTATTCTAAAGCAAATCTACCAGGTGCTAGGAATTAAGAGACATCTATGTTCTATCTATCAACCTCAGTCATCAGGAGCTGTGGAACGAACTAATCAATCTTTGAAATCAATGATTGGGAAGCTGTGTACAGAAAGTCATCTTAAATGGCCAGATGTCTTACCTATGGCGCTTTTCTACTTGAGAAGACAGCCCAATAGTCAAACACACTTGTCACCATTTGAACTACTGTATGGTCAGCAATAATGGGTAAGAAAAGCTCCACAAGACACTAATTACCTATCACATCTAGGAACTGAGTGCAAAATCTATGAGTATGTGACCTTATTGAAAGAAAGATTAGATGAATTTCAAAAGTTATCTTTAATGCAGCAAAGAGTGCCACTTGGCTTTAACCTACATGATTATCAACCTGGAGATAAAGTTTATATCAGAAATTTCACAAGAAGATCAGTGTTATAAGCGCAAGGGCTCACAAATATTTAATTAGGTTCCCTGGATAAGTTGAGTGTTTAACTTTCATATCAAGTATTCCAGACTCCCCCATTCCCCTATTTCAATTTTCAAAAGGCATTGTCAAGTACTTACTGATGTATATCTCCTCCTGCCTGAAGTAGCAGAAGAGCCCTTGGCTAACCTAGGACATCTGAGGGAACTAATATTTCTGAGGACCTGGAGGACTTAGGGTATAGAACAGGTTAACCCATGGTGGAAAGGACCCTATTATTTTAGTCCAACCACTTCCATTGCTGTTAAGGTTATGGGGAAGCCTGGCTGGACTTATCTTTCCCGTGTTGAATCTTTTCTGCCACCAAGGATACCTCCAGTACCAGACTTATGCACCTGTAGAGATCTTAAGTACCTCTTTGGGAAGACCCCTAAATGATCCATGAAGACATTCCTTGAGTATTTTTTCTCTAGGTTCAAAACCTTGAAACCTCAGATGAGGGCTCAAGAAAGCTGTCTACCTATTCAGCATCATCTACTGGATATTGCTTAGTCCTCCTTCCACTCATAGAACCCTTCAAAACTCACTCCATTTCAGTCAGGTACAACTCTAGGCCCTTTGTAAACCTGAGGTAGTTATGGAAAATATGACTTTCATCCCTCATGACCCCAAAATGAATTTTGGATTCAAATTGTTTGAAGGGAGAATGATGAGAGAGGGCAGGTCCCCCTGGTATGGGCAGTGCTTGTGGGCTGTGGTGAGTATAATTTGTCCTGATTAGGGAGAATGCCCACCGACAAATTAACCCAACAGCTATGTGTAACATGCCTTCTCACTTAAGGAGAGGAACACATTCCTACCCCTGGAAAGAAGGGCACAAACACACTACCTAGAGGAGAAGAGCTTACCCTTTTGTCTTGTCCCCCAAACCCACAATAAAGTCCTGTCTTATTCCCTGTGGAAAAGGTCTGAAGTTGAATTTTTTCATGAATGACACAGAACAACACTTTGTCCTCATCAGAGATTTTTAGTATCTGCAAGACTCACCTCATATCAAGACTGAGGTAGACTCTTCCAACTCAGAAGGGCCCAGGAAAGACATGTTATGGAGAGCATAAATTGGCCTAAGGGAAGGAAGTAAGGTTTCTTGCCTTGGAATTGCAGAGAGAGAAGGTGGCTAAGAGAACACCTGTGCATGTTGTTGTACTACTGGCTGGGGGGAGGCAGGTAGGAGAATGCCTGTAGAGGTGGTCTGGCTTGGGACTGTCTAGGAGGGCTCAGTCTTGCTTGGGGCACTCTATGGGAGATCTAGTATGCCCAAGGTCTGGTTTTGAACTGGCATTACTTGTTTCGGGGAGAGGATGCCTAGAAAATGACTGGCCACATGAGGTTTGTGTCTTCTTTTCCTCAGGACTCCTTTTTATTATTTCCTAAATAATTATAAATTGAGATACAGAATCCAGAGAATTTAAATCATAGCAGATAATATCTTCTGGGTTCTACTAATTTCACTACTCATTATCTCATAATCTTTCCATATTTAAAAAAAATCTACTCATAATTTCTTATGGAACAATAGTATTCCATCACAATCCTAGGCCTCAATCTAGTTGGTCATTCCTAAGTTGTTGGACATCATCTTGCTGTCCAGTTCTTTGCCACCACTAAAAGAGATGCTATAAAAATTTTGGAATATCTAGATTACTTTTATTTTCCCTAATATCCTTGGGAAGCAGACCCAGTAATAGTAATATACAGTGTTTTATAACTCAAAGAGAGTAATTCCAAATTACTACTAGGGAAAAGTCTGAAAAAAATTGCTAGATCAGAGAATTTTATTAAAAAATAAAAACCATTTTCACTCAAATTAAAAGGAAGTTTTAAATATGATTCTATACTACAGAATCTAAAATGAATCATCTCAAATTTGTGAAAAGCTATGCAATGGAGGTGAAAATATACAAACTAAAGAGTTTCTGTCCTCAAGGTGCTAAAAGATCTATTGGAGAAAAGTATGTACATGTGTATATTTATTCAAAATAAATAAAAAAAGGAAAATGAGACAGTGTGTAATCTAAATATTCTGGTCATAAAGGCTGAATGAGTGCATTCTATTGAAAAATAGTCAATGCAAAGATAGGGAGGAAAGAGATATCATATATAGTTCAAGCCATAGCAAAAAAGAGAGACTAGCTATAATATAGTGTGTAAACGAAATAAGATTAAATATGATGGGCATTCTTTCCTTAAATGTCATTTCAATATGATGTCTCTTGAATACATTCCAAATTATTAAAATGGGACTAGGCCAGACTTTGGTCTAAGAATTATGTGACTTCTCTGCAATTCGGAAAAATGTTGTGAGCACTACATGCAGGGATGAATGGAACCTTTAACTCAGATTTCAATTAACATCTTTTTAGCCAACATTAAACTGGAAACACTAAACTATTCCATAGAATACAGTCTACTCTCTAGATCATTTCTTACAGAAACCTAGATATTTATTACTCACACCAAACAAGAGCAATGACTTTGGGCCATGAGGACTGGGATCTCCTATAAAGGCCATATATCTTTCTTTCATAAGAAACCTGACTTTGGGCACTAGGCAGTGACTGATATTTCTTCCCTTTCAGCTCCACAATTTTCTGAAGAAAATGCAATTCAACAATAGTGCTGGTGACCGAGTATTTTTGAATGATATGGAAAATTCTGGGGCTCATTATAACATTTTGGAGTACTTGTTCTTTCTCAATGACACTGAAGCTCTGGTGAAAGTGGGACAGTTTATTCCAAATTCTCCATATGGTCAAGATTTTACCATTTGTAATGAGGCCATTGTGTGGGGCTGGAATGAGCCAAAGGTCAGAAGCAATTTCAGATTTCACGGAAATATATCATATTTCTTAGATCATTTACACAATGAACTTTTGAAGGTTAAAATCCTGCACAAATATTAGCTATTCTTATAAATTCATACATAGCCAAATCATCATCTGCTCCCTCTTTCCACTTTCTTCCCAGGATGACAAAGAGTAAGTAGTCAAATCACTCAATTTATTTTATAAAATTCACTGCATTTCTGAATATTCAAAAACAATTTGGTTTCTCAAATTGTATTTACCAAATTATGGCTGGATTTATTATTTACTTTCTTTTTAAAAAATGAACTCCATCACAGCTTTGATTCTGTCTGCCTTACATCATATGTGAACAAAAAATTAATGTAGATATTCTAGAACATTATTCAGCCTTTCTTTTAGCCATCAGAGTTCTTACAATGGACAGGATTACACAAAGAATTATAGAATATTATAAGTGAATGGGACCTTTGCATTTCATCAATCTTCTTTTTCAAATGACAAATATAAAACCCAAAGCAGAGGAGTAGTTCAGCCAAAGTCACATGGTTGCTAATGAAAGGGGATTGAAATAATATATTTTGCGTATATGTCTAGTGGGCATTCTCTTATATATACTTATTGATTAATGGGCCTGGGAGAAGTCCATAGCTTTATAATAAAATATCTTGCCTTGGCTCAAAATTACATGAATTGTCATGAATAATTGACTATACCACGTGTTGTTAGGGCCCAGATCCTTGAAGCTGTGTAATTAGAATTTGGTCCCCAGGACTCTCTTTCCTAGGATCCTATTTGCACACTCAGTCTGGGCACTAACCTAGGGAAGATATAAGTTTTGTGTAGCTCCTCCCTCTCTCTCTCTTTTCCCAGTAAAGCTGTTGTGGAGATTGGGTGAGAGTCCTACAGGAGACTTTTACCCACATATTTTACTGGGCTTTCTAATTGCATTTTTTAAATTTTTTCTTCTTCAAGTAATTATTTTTTTTTTTAAATTGTAACATATCATTCTTTACTTTATTTCCTCCATGAATTTTTTTTAAACATTTATTAATATTCATTTTTAACATGGTTACATGATTCATGCTCCACCTTTCCCCTTCACCCCCCCCC
>NC_058130.1:791913957-791948558 GCF_016433145.1 Gracilinanus agilis | reverse complement strand
TGGAAATGTCTCGATTCCACGTACCTTCCACGCTGTGCCCTGTTGTGGGGTTCCTCCGTTCGTCTGGACTTGTTTTTATGTCCCCTTGAGGAGTTTTGTATGTTTCGGTCAGGAGAGGTTAAGAGCTGCTTCTTACTCTGCCGCCATCTTAACCCGGAAGCCTCTTCAAGTAATTATTAATAAACTTTTAAAATATAACTCTTGGAGACATTAGATATTAATTTAAATTTTACAAAGCATTTTCTTTTCTTTTTACTGTTCAGGTTCCTCAAGCTGAATGCAGTGATAGCTGTGGCCCTGGATTCAGGAAAACCCCAAGGGAGGGAGAACCTGTCTGCTGCTTTGACTGTTCTTCATGCCCAGAAGGGGAGATTTCCAATCAAATGAGTAAGTATTTGCAATGACCTTTCCTACCAAAGTCACTAAAAACATAAACAACTGGTATTTGGATCTTGAGGTCATGTGGAATTCATGGGAACATCAATGAAAGAATAGCAAGATATGTAGCCACAAGGGTGTGGGGGCTGACTGTTTTCTCTTTGTCACTCTCACTTACTTGCTCTCTTTCAGGTATTACATATCATGTCATGGGGGATGATCATCAGCTGGATTAATATGTAAGGTCATTGATCTAGAAATGTAGGAACCTCAGTAGCCATCTAGTTCAACTCCCCCATTTGATTAATTAAGGAATAACCAAAGAATGGGGTGTGACTACTGAGACTTTTTAGGGCTAAATGACTTGCCCAAGGTGATAACTGTAAAAAACAGAAGTAGGATCTCCACTTGGTTCCTCTGAGACAGTGCTACCCCACAATATTGTTGTTGCTGTTTGTCCTTTTTAAAAGAGGACTAATGACATCAGCAGATGTTCTAAGCACTCCATAACTCTTACTTCTGCCACCTTCATAATCATGGGAATAAATTATTTATATCCACCCATTCTAACAGAGGAATGATTTACATATTTGGAGTAAACACCCCTAAAACTAACTGGTACATTGATGAACCATTAGTAAACCTCAGCCTGTTTTAATCCATCTGCTAGTGTGCATGCTACAACTTCTTGGACTCCCGAGTAAGAGATGACTGCCAGGTGAACATCAAAGGTAGATAATGAATTCTAAAAAGGCTCTGAAAGCCTTCATAGCAGAGGTGCTAGACCTCCTTGGACATCCATACGCCTCAAAGTACATTTGCTCTATTGTGGTGTAGTGGATAGAGCACTGGACCTGGAGTCAGGAAAACCTTGAAGTTAAATTATATTTCATATACCTAGTAGCTTGTAACCCTGTGTATAATGTACCTTCCATGGGTTTCCATTTCCATATAGTTATAATTTGACAGGTTTAGATTAGATGTCATAAGATGTCCTTGCTATGTTACCTAAGATCTTTGAAAGGCAAAGTGCTTCAGTGAAAAGCAAAGTTAATATGGGGTCAGAGGACTAGCGTTCAAATAATGTCTCTGCTACATCTGTATGACCTTGGGTAAGTTATATCACTCTGTGGTCTTTAGTTTATTTATCTCTACAATGAAATTATTAGGTGATATCCACCATCCATTTCAGGATGAAATTAATGATCGTATACAAATTATATATCAAGAAGGAAATGTTGATATTCAGTGTCTAAGGTTTTTAATTCGATAAATTCTTTAGAAGACGGTGTGGATCAGTGATTCCCAAAGTTGGTGCCACCACCCCCTGGTGGGTGCTGCAGTGATCCAGGGGGATGGTGATGGCCACAGGTGCATTTATCTTTCCTATTAATTGCTATTTGAATTTAAAAAAATGAATTTCCAGGGGCCCTAAGTAATATTTTTTCTGGACAAGGGACAATAGGCCAAAAAAGTTTGGGAACCACTGGTATAGATGAAGGTGTGAGGATAGGATTAACTCTCCTCTTGTCTATTTTTAGCTAATCAAATCAAGAACTGAAAGCACCTCTACTTAACCATGCTTCTTTCCCAATGGAATCACAGGAGGGATTGTTTAACTGGAATCTACTCCCCAGGACTCTAAATCCCAGCTTCCCATGTTCCTTCTCACCCTTCTCACACTACCTCCTTATGTTTTGGAGATAAAGATTTTATGTGACCCTACCCCCTCTCTTCCTGCAAACGTAGTCAGGAAATTTTTCTTTACTCAGGTTTTTACTTTTGTTCTTTATTATTTCTTTTACTTCAAGTGATTACTAATTAACCTTATAAAATATAACGCTTGGAGTTATTGGATATTAATTTTAATCTTACAATAGAAACAAATATAGAAAAAACAATCCAAATGAAGCAAATGTTATCTCATACCAATATATCCAAAATGAGGATTGCACATGATATACCCAGGGTGGAAATCCCCTTCAGTGTGGGGAACCCCAGAGAACTGGCCAAGGATCGTTATGAAGGTGTGAGAGGGGGAAAAGGATTCTGGAATCAGAGAGTGAAACTTTTGATTGCCCAGACCTCAATATCTTAATATCAGTTATCCAAGTCCATCCCCCCTAACCCCCATAATAATGAACTTCATGTAACCTGAAAGTTGGGAACATGTATTATGATTGCTTCTAAGACACTGGAGCTTCCAGATCACTTTTGGTGAGTAAGCCAGATTCTGAATGCAATTCTATTGGCTCTTTAATGTAGTAGGAGTATTAGGAGCACCTCTAAAGGTCCCAAAACTTTTTCCTCGAATGATATCTGTGGGATTCCTATTAGTAGAACATTGTTTTGTTTAATGCCTGTTTTCCCTATATATTAGTTAGGGAGAGATCTTTTATGTAAACTTAGAGTCTCAATAGCATGCTCTCAAGATGGTACTATGATGCTAAAATTTCCTGAGGAATACTTAAATTCTTAAATCCTTAAAATCCTTGTACTTTGGAGTTCTGGGTTAAGATGGCAGCAGAATAAAAAGCAGCACTTAACCTCTCCTAACCGAAATATACAGGACTCCTCAAGGGGACATAAAAACAAATCCAGACGAATGGAGGGATCCCACAACAGGGCGCAGCATGGAAGGTATGTGGAATACGGCCATTTCCATGCTATAAAGGGGTGAAACAGCTCTCACTAAATCGCGTGCTGAGCAACCCCCCCCACACACACACACACCCTACAGTGCCAAAGCCAGTGCAAAAGAAGTAGAATAAGTTTGGGGCACCCATTGAGTCATTGTCAGCTCCAGGGCCTGATCCTGAGAGCAGCAAGACTTAAGACCCCAAAAGGCTAAAGAACCCGGGTGGATTTTGAGTGCTGACACTGAGCACAGGCATGGGTGGAAGTGGATGCAGGCGCGAGCAAAGGCTCTGAAACCTTGAGTGGGGAACCAGTGCAGATGGTTATATGACCGTGGAAGCAGCGCCCTGAGACTTGTAAAGGAGCCTCCAGCAGAGGATCAAGCAAAGGGGACCACCAGGAGGCTTAACCTTGAGAATAACCAGACCTGAGACCTCAGGAGCCTAAAGAGTGCAGACAGACCCTGAGCGTGAGGATAAAGCTGAGAAGGGGCTGGGCTTAAAATGGCAACCCAGAATCAGGAAGCCCAGAAGAGAAAGATTAACAAGAAGAAGAAGAAATCTTTAACACTCGACAACTTTTACACAGAGAAAATCCAGACAACAGAGCAAACAGAAGAGGAGAACAAACAAGCAATTACATCCAGACCCTCTCAAAATAATGAAAACTGGTCACAAGCACTTGAAGAGTTCAAATCTGAGATGACGAGAAAGTTGGAAAAGATTCAGCTAGAGAAATGGGAAATAGCTCAAAAGGAAATCAGGCAAGAAAATAACAGTTTAAAAGGCAGAATTTTGCAATTGGAAAGTGAGGCTCAGAAATCAAATGAACTGATAAGCAAATTCACCACCAAAAATGACCAGATTGAAAAGGAAAACCAAAAGATTATAGCTGAAAACCAGTCCCTAAAGGCTAGAATTCAGCAACTAGAAGCCAATGATCTCTCAAGATAGCAAGAACAAATAAAACAAAGACAAAAGACTGATAAAATAGAAGAAAACATGAAATATCTCAATTAGAAAGTGACAAACCAAGAAAACTGGTCTAGAAGAGACAATCTGAGAATCATTGGTCTTCCTGAAAAAGCAGAAATTAATAGAAATTTGGACTCCATACTAAAAGAAATTATTCAACAAAATTGCCCTGAAGTTCTACAACAAGAGGGCAATATAGACATTGAAAGGATCCATAGATCACCCTCTATACTAGACCCAGAAAAGGCAACTGTCAGGAATATAATAGCCAAATTCAAGAGCTTCCAAGTAAAAGAAAAAATTTTACAAGAAGCCAGAAAAAGACAATTCAGATATCAAGGAGCACCAATCAGGATCACACAGTATCTGGCAGCCTCTATGCTAAAAGACCGCAAGGCTTGGAATATGATATTCAGAAAGGCAAGAGAACTTGGTCTTCAACCATGGATCAACTACCAATCAAAACCGACTATATACTTCCAGAGGAAAGTATGAGCTTTCAACAAGATAGAAGATTTCCAAGTATTTGCACAGAAAAGACCAGGACTAAATGGAAAGTTTGATATCCAACCACAAAAATCAAGAGAAAAATGAAAAGTAAATAAGAAACAAAGGGGAAAGAAAGAAAACTGATATTTTTTAAAATTTGCCTCTTTAAGGGCTTCAATAAGATCTAATTATCTGTATTCCTATGTGGAGAAATGCTATGTATAATTCTCTGTAGTGAACTCTATTCACTATTATAGTATTCACTATTATAATAATCAGAAGAATAATTCAAAGGAAGAGGTTGGAATACTAAATGGTCTAAGATGATATAGAGGGTGGAAAAGGGGGAGGATGTTATGATTAAAAATGATAAAAAGTGATATAATAATATAAATTAGTATTTTAATTAAAGCCATACTGATAGAGATAAAATCATTAGACCACACACTTGTAAAAATTCAAAACTCCTGCCTTAGCCATTTTTACCTTTTGTACCTTCCTGAGCTCAGGTAGCTAAAGAGACCACTTCAAAGTCACTTCCCCCTATTTAAAGCTGTCCCTCACCTTGCATACATAATCAAAAACAGGAAACCCATTGGACCACAGGAAATGTAGTTTTTAAGGTCCCCACGTGTCCATAGAAAATATATATATACTTTTAAATGGCATTTACCAAATTCCAATTAACATTTCCCCCTGAAGTCTGGCAAAAAAAAAAAGTTGGTCTTTTTTCTTTGCTGGACCTGTAAACATAGACAACTTCTAAAAAATCAGGAATTTGGGGAATAAAGGAAATGGATAAACAAATGGATAAAACTAGCTGTATTGACAAAAAACCAATTTGGGGGCAGTCCTCTATTGGTATATTAGTGTACAATTAAAACAATATATACAACTCAATTCCAACTCCCCATAATTCAATTAACTGCACGCCAAGGTTCAAATTTTGGTCTTCATGGTACAGTGAAGGTTTTTCAGGCATCTTCATGGTGTCTTCACCAAACAGGTTTGTAGTCTGGATTCTGGGGAGATGGCAAGATCCTTATTCTGAAATTATTCTCAAAAGAATTTAAACTTTACATTATAGATTACAAAACATACATTTTCTTCTAAGAATTATACAATTCCCCCTGAAATTACCCCTAAAAGGGTTAAATATATTTTTACATTATCAAATTTTAAAAAAACTTGACATATATCCCCCTGGGGAAAATTCTAAACACATCTTTTTTCCTTGAAAAGGGTACCTCAGGTCAGCTAAGGATGAGTGGCTGAGTCATGGGGGTTGTATGAAATTAATTGGCAAAATAAAAAGAATAAAATTCAAGAAAAAAAGAAAAAATCAACTTGTGATTGAAATGTAAAATTTGCAAAAAAAAAAATGTAGGGGAAATAAACAGGCCTTTGAATCAAGGCCCAAGGAAAATGATTTAAGAAGTTTGCTATAACCCATTCAGGACCAGGACTTAAGGAAAATGGCTCTCTCTGATCTGATTTACCATCAACTTTTCAGGGAAGTGAGCCAAATAAATTACCAATCTTAGGTGCTGGCCTAGGAATTTTAGTCGAGGGGACCCACGTCCTCTAAAGTTTTAGAAAAGACTGGGACTCCAGGACTCAAACCCCAATTTCCAAGCCCTAAAGTATTGGCATAGAACTCCTGCAATCCATGCAGATTTTAGTCAGTCAAGTCTCTGACCATGTACTTTCTTTAGCACTAATTAAAGGCTTTATGTTCCCTTCTGGAATCAGAGAGGCATTTAATCACAGAACCATATTCTCAATCTCAGGCTCAGGTATTTGCATTAAGCTTATATCACTGTAGAATCAGAAAAAGGGTAAATAATGATTATATATGTACTTCCAGTACAAGATGAGAAAAAAGAAAAATCAATTGCTCTCATAAAAAAATGTTTTTAAAAATCAAAAATATATATATAGCTTAGAACTAGAAGGGTTTTGTTACCCAAAAATGAGATTTTCATTCTGTGAGTGTAAATGGATCTTACAAATAGCAGATTCACAATGCACATTCAAATAGAGTACCATTATTTCCAATAGCACATTTTAAAACAATAAACAATGATGTTTAAAATCATATACTTGTTACAACTTGTAAACCTTGGCTAAGAGTTTCTCAACAAATTCTGTTATTGCTTCCATAACAAAATCTGATATTTAAAAAAAGAAACCTTCTGTTCTGAATCATCCTCAGATAAGAATATGCAGGAGCTCCTTGGCTTCCTGTTTTAAAAAAATCCTGGGTAGGAAATACTTCTACCCATTTAAGGCAATAATTTCTCTTATAATAAAATATATAAAAGCTTTATCCTTTAAGACAACAATTTTTAAGGATTTAAAGTAAAAGTTAAAAAAATCTTGTAAAATTACAAGTTAATTCTCAAAGCATGGAAACTTCCAAGGTTCTTTATAATTACCAAGACAGAATAAATTTTAAAAGACATGTGCTCCTATAAGATGTTGTAACTGCGGCATTTTTGATACAGTAAGCTTTAAGTAAATTAGGAAATATAATAAAATCATAAGCAGAAACTTCATTAGCTTAAAATGGTTCAGTGCAACAGGAAAATCAATGAAATAAGCAAGATTAATTTACAAAACTAATTAGCAAAATACAGTAAGATACAGTCTCTTAAAACACAGAAATAAAACTCATTCAGTTCCAAGGTTTAAAAGTCTACCCCTGGTTCAATTTAAGGTTCTTTTAATTGAGTTCTGCTGAGTTTAAGGGGTTATTTTTTTAAAGTTCAAAGTTCTGAGCAGGTATGAGGGTGAATCTTCTTCCCTGAGTTTGAGTTTAATAATTGCAAAAAAAAGCTTGTCATTTACTTCCTGTTTGAAGCGTAAATACTAGCATGCTCACATGGAATCCTGGGCTCGGGGCTAGAAAAAAGCTTAGGTCAGTTTTGTAGGAACTACCCACCTGTAGAGCTTACGGGGGTGGGGGGTGCCTAAATTAGGTCTTTAGAGAAACACCTGGAAAGGCAAGAATGCAGGCCATTACCAAGAGGCTGGGGGGTAGGGGGGAACAATACCAAATCCTAAGCAGTAGCAGCAGAAGTCTCCGAAGATCTCGGCAAAAGCAGTAGCCAGGGGTTACGGGTTATCGCTGTTGGGGCTCTGGGTTCTGGGCTCAGAACAGGACTAGCAGCACCAGAAAGTCTGCTCCAATGAGTCAGGAAAAGGTGCAGAGATCACAGGCACTGGGACTCTGGCAGGCTTGTGGTACAGCAGAAAGGTCTGTACTGGTGGGCCCAGCAGGGATAAAGTCCAGAAGTCGGTAGTCAGAAGCTGCGGTAGAGGCAAACTGGCTGGACTCAGCATTTTGGTTTTAAAGCCTGAAGCCAGAATTGGCTGGCCTGACCTCCCAAGGTGGTTTGGGCTGGACTGGCTGGCCCAGTCCCACCTGAGGCAAAAACGTGCTGTTGCTTTTAGCAAAAGTATGGTGAGCAACGCCACTTTCCTTTTTTAAAAATTGCCGAAAAAGCTGAGCAAGATGGCCAAAAAGCAGGCATGGCTATCGTTTCTGAAAGGCTATCTGGAAAATTGAGATTTCTTAATACAAACTCCGTATGGTTGCCATCAATGTTATGATTAAAAATGATAAATAGTGATATAATAATATAAATTAGTATTTTAATTGAAGCCATGCTAATAGAGATAAAATCATTAAACCACGCACTTGTAAAAATTCAAAACTCCTGCCTTAGCCATTTTTACCTTTTGTACCTTCCCGAGCTCAGGTAGCTAAAGAGACCACTTCAAAGTCACTTCCCCCTATTTAAAGCTGTCCCTCACCTTGCATACATAATCCAAAACAGGAAACCCGTTGGACCACAGGAAATGTAGTTTTTAAGGTCCCCACGTGTCCATAGAAAATATATATATATACTTTTAAATGGCATTTACCAAATTCCAATTAACAGGGAATAGTAGGGGACACCAAGAGAAACTTGATTGAATAAGAAAAATAGGATATTCTATTACACACAAAAAGGGCATGGGAAGGGGAAGAGATTAATACTATTATAAGAAGGAGAGGAAGAGAGCATTAAGAGGTAATATTTAAACCTTACTCTAAGTGTAATTAACCCTGAGAGGGAAGGGTAGCTATATTATCCATTGGGATATAAAACTCTATCTAACCCTACTAAGAAAGTCAGAAGGGATAAACCAAGGAGAGCAGGGGGGTGGGGAGGTCAAAAAAGGGAGGGGAGAAGAAGGGCGAGGGAATTCATTAGGCCTTTAAAAATAAAAAGAGGGGAATAATAAGGGAGGGGGTAGGAAAAGAAGTTAATCAAGGGAGGGGATAAGGGTTACTGGCTTAAAACAAACCACTGGTTTAAAAGGAAATATTGTAAGAAGAAGGGGTAGAACTAGGGGAAGATACAAAAATGTCAGCGAATGCACAACTGATAATTATAACTCTGAATGTGAATGGGATGAACTCTCTCATAAAACGGAAGCAAATAGCAGAGTGGATTAGAAACCAAAATCCTACCATATGTTGTCTACAAGAAACACATATGAGGCGAGTAGACATACACAAGTTTAAGGTTAAGGGCTTGAGCAAAATCTTTGGGGCATCAAATGAGAAAAAGAAGGCAGGAGTGGCTGTTATGATTTCTGACAAAGACAAAGTAAAAATAGATATGATTTAAAAAGACAGGGAAGGTCATTACATCCTGATTAAAGGCAGTATAGACATTGAGGAAATAACACTGCTCAATATGTACCCACGAAGTGGCATAGCATCCAAATTCATAAAGGAGAAACTGGCAGAGCTCAAGAAGGAAATAGATAGTAAAACCATAATAGTGGGAGATCTAAATATTCCTTTTTTGGATATAGATAAATCAAACAAAAATATAAATAAGAAAGAGGTAGGAAAGGTGAATGAAGTCCTCGAAAAATTAGATTTAATAGATATGTGGAGAAAAACAAATAGGGAAAAAAGGAATACACCTTCTTTTCAGCTACACATGGTACATTCACAAAGATTGACCATGTAATAGGGCATAGAAACATTGCAAACAAATGCAAAAGAGCAGAAATAATAAATGTAACCTTATCAGATCATAAAGCAATAAAAATAATAATTAGTAAGGGTACCTGGACAGGCAAATCAAAAACTAATTGGAAATTAAATAATATGATTTTCCAAAACCAGTTAGTCAAAGAAGAAATCATAAAAACAATCAACAATTTCATTGAAGAGAATGACAATGTTGAGACATCCTACCAAACTCTGTGGGATACAGCCAAGGCAGTATTCAGGGGGAAATTTATATCCTTGAGCGCATATATTAACAAATTAGGGAGGGCAGAGACTACTGAATTGAGCATGCAACTTAAAAAATTAGAAAGTGAGCAAATTAAAAATCCCCAGATGAAAACTAAATTAGAAATACTAAAAATTAAGGGAGAAATTAATAAAATTGAAAGTAAAAGAACTATTGATTTAATAAATAAGACTAGAAGCTGCTATTTTGAAAAAACAGATAAAATAGACAAAGTACTGGTCAATCTAATGAAAAAAAAGGAAAGAAGAAAACCAAATTGACAGTATGAAAGATGAAAAGGGAGACCTCAACTCTATTGAAGGGGAAATTAAGGCAATCATTAAAAACTATTTTGCCCAATTATATGGCAATAAATATAACAATCTAGGACATATGGATGAATACTTACAAAAATATAAATTGCCTAGATTAGCAGCAGAAGAAATAGAATACCTAAATAATCCCATATCAGAAAAAGAAATTGAACAAGCCATCAAAGAACTCCCTAAGAAAAAATCACCAGGGCCTGATGGATTCACAAGTGAATTCTATCAGACATTCAAAGAGCAACTAATCCCAATACTATACAAATTATTTGATATGATAAGCAAAGAAGGAGTCCTACCAAATTCCTTTCATGACACAAATATGGTACTGATTCCAAAGCCAGGTAGATCAAAAACAGAGAAAGAAAACTGTAGACCAATCTCCCTAATGAACATAGATGTAAAAATCCTAAATAGAATACTAAAAAAGAGACTGCAGCAAGTAATCAAGAAGATCATCCACCATGATCAGGTGGGATTTATACCAGGAATGCAAGGTTGGTTCAACATTAGGAAAACCATCCACGTAATTGACCATATCAATAGTCTAACAAACAAAAATCACATGATTATCTCAATAGATGCTGAAAAAGCCTTTGACGAAATACAGCATCCATTCCTATTAAAAACACTGAAAAGTATAGGAATAGAAGGACCTTTCCTAAAAATAATAAACGGTATATACCTAAAACCATCAACAAGCATCATATGCAATGGGGATAAATTAGAAGCCTTCCCAATAAGATCAGGAGTGAAACAAGGATGCCCATTATCACCTCTATTATTCAACATAGTACTAGAAACACTAACAGTAGCAAGTAGAGAAGAAAAAGAAATTGAAGGTATCAAAATGGCAATGAGGTGACTAAGCTATCACTCTTGGCAGATGATATGATGGTCTACTTAAAAAATCCCAGAGAATCAACTAAGAAGCTTGTAGAAATAATCAACAACTTTAGCATAGCTGCAGGATACAAAATAAATGCACATAAATCATCAGCATTTCTATATATTTCCAATATATTAATTAGAACAGCAAGAGGTAGAGAGAGAAACACCATTTAAAATCACCCTAGACAATATAAAATACTTGGGAATCTATCTACCAAAACAAACACAGCAATTCTATGAAAACAACTACAAAACACTTTCCAAACAAGTAAAACTAGATCTAAACAATTGGAAAACCATTGATTGCTCATGGGTAGGAAGAGCTAACATAATAAAAATGACCATTCTACACAAATTAATTACGTATTTAGCACCATACCTATCAAACTACCAAAAAACTTCTTTACTGAATTAGGAAAAACTATAACAAATTTCATTTGGAATAACAAAAGTTCAAGAATATCAAGGGAAATAATGAAAAAAATGTGAAGGAAGGGGGCCTAGCAGTACCAGATATTAAACTATACTATAAAGCAGCAGTCATCAAAACAATATGGTACTGGCTAAGAGATAGAAGGGAGGATCAGTGGAATAGACTTGGGGTAAATGACATCAGCAAGACAGTGTATAATAAACCCAAAGAGCCCAACTTTTGGGACATGAATCTACTATTTGACAAAAACTACTGGGAAATTTGGAAAACAATATGGGAGAGATTAGGTTTAGATCAACATCTCACACCCTACACAAGATAAATTCAGAATGGGTGAATGACTTGAATATAAATAGGGAAAATATAAATAAGTTAAGTGAACACAGAATAGTATACTTGTCAGATCTCTGGGAAAGGAAAGATTTTGAAACCAAGCAAAAGTTAGAGAAAATTACAAAATGTAAATTAAATGAATTTGATTATATTAAATTAAAAAGCTTTTGTACAAACAAAAATAATGCAGCCAAAGTCAGAAGGGAAACAACAAATTGTGAAAAAATCTTCATAACAAAAAATTCTGACGGGGTCTAATTACTCGAATATACAAGGAGTTAAATTGTAATTAATTGTAAGTTAAATTGTAATATACAAGGAGTCAATTGTATAAAAAATCAATCCTTTCCCCAATTTATAAATGGGCAAGAGACATGAATAGACACTTTTTAGGTAAAGAAATCAAAACTATCAATAAGCATATGAGAAAGTATTCTAAATCTCTAATAATCAGAGAAATGCAAATCAAAACAACTCTGAGGTATCACTTCACACCTAGCAGGTTGGCTAAAATGAAAGAAGGGGAGAGTAATGAATGCTGGAGGGGATGTGGCAAAATTGGGACATTAATGCATTGCTGGTGGAGTTGTGAACTGATCCAACCATTCTGGCTGGCAATTTGGAACTATGCTCAAAGGGCTATAAAAGAATGCCTGCCCTTTGATCCAGCCATACCATTGTTGTACCCCAAAGAGATCATAGATAAAGAGACCTGTACTAAAATATTTATAGCTGTGCTTTTTGTGGTGGCAAAAAAACTGGAAAATGTGGGTATGTCCTTCAGTTGGGGAATGACTGAAGAAACTATGATATATGCTGGTGATGGAATACTCTTGTGCTCAAAGGAATAATCAACTGGAGGAATTCCATGTGAACTGGGAATACTTCCAGGAATTGATGCAGAGCAAAAGGAGCAGAGCCAGAAGAACACTGTACACAGAGACTGATATACTATGGTAAAATCAAATGTAATGGACTTCTGTACCAGCAGCAATGCAATGTCACAGGAAAGTTCTGAGGGATTTATGGTAAAGAACACTACCCACATTCAGAGGAAGGACTGCAGGAGAGGAAACATAAAAGAAAAACAAGTGCTTGAATGCATGGGTTGAGGTGGACATGATTGGGGATGTAGACTAGAAACTACCACACCTATGCAACTAACAACAATTTGGAAATAGATCTTGATCGATGACACATGTTAAAACCAGTGGAAATTTGCATCAGCCATGGGTGGGGAGAATGCGGGGGGTGAAGGGGAAAGTAGGAGCATGAATCATGTAACCATGTTAAAAATGAATATTTATAAATGGTTAAAACAATTTTAAAAAATCGTTGTACTTCTTTTAGACAGTCAGGAGGTGAAGGAGCCTCTCATCATTGAAATACCAGCCAATATACTGGAATCTCTCTGGACCACATCTTCTTCTGATATAGGCCTACTCAAATCAGCCATTCCTGTACAAATTAAAACAAAAGGTTGCCCACCTCCTTCCATTCCTCAGTATCCCTTATCAAAACAGGTAATTGAGGGAATTACCCTAGTAATAAGTTCATTAATTGAGCAACAAATAGGAAAACCATGCAAATCTGAATATAATACACTCATTCTACCTGTAAAAAAGCTAAAATTAGGTACATATGGAAAATCTGCCCATTTAGATTTGTACAAGATTTAAGGGCTGTAAATAATCATGCCATAAAGAGACATCCTGTGGTTCAAGCCCAGCCACAATTATCTCCTCTATTCTTAGCCACAGCTACATATTTTACTGTCTTGGATCTGTGCTCAGCTTTCTTCTCAATAGCAATTCATGGGAATTCCAGGAATATATTTGCCTTCACCTGGAAAGGTTTCCAGGGGACATGATCCCAGTAACCACAAGGGTTCATGGACATTCCTACATTTTTCTCGCAAATTCTAAATCAGGATTTAGAAAATGTTAAATTTCAAAATAGCTGTTTGATACAATTTGTAGATGATTTGCTCTTAGCTTAAAAATATCACAGTATGCCAAGAATTTTGCAAACATCTTCTTTTAGAATTAAAGAAGAGAGGCCACAAGGGCTCAAAGGCAAAGGTGTCTCTCTGAAGTGGAATATTTAGGTTTCATTTTAACTGTTGGTGACTGCTCCATTTCCCCTAAGCATATCAAAATATTCAAAAACTGAGTGCCTCCTATACTAAGAAACAGTTGACAGCAACTTTAGGAGCAATTGGGTTTTGTAGACAGTGGATCCTTTGCTATGAGGAAATCACTAAACCCCTTATAGCACTAACAAAAAATTCAGTCCCTCAACCACTTAAATTGGAGACAGAACACATGTCAGCTCTAACAAAATTAAAACAGACTGTCTTGTCTGCCCTTGTTCTAGGCATTCCAGATTACAAAAAGCTATTTACGTTGCATATACATGAACAGAAAGAGGTAGCTTCAGGTGCTTTAACTCAAATTTTAGGACCTCTTCAATGTTCAGTTGCTTACTATTCAGCCCAGTTGGACCCAGTAGCTTCAGGAGTACCACCATGTATTAAAGGTATAGCTGCCACAGATTTATTAGTAACTGAAGCTGCTGATTTAGTATTGGGATGCCCAGTTACAATAATGTGCCCACATGAAGTCGAAGCATTGTTGCTAAGGCATAGTACACAGGCATTTTATGATCAAAGACTTGCAAGATATGAGGTAACATTGTTGGGCAATGAAATTATTACCTTAAAACTCTGTACAACTCTAAATCCTGCCACCTTGTCCCAGATTTACCAGTTTCAGGACAACCTTTGTACAGTTGTGAATCTTTAGTGTCCTTGGCTGAAAAGTCTTGAGATAATCTCCTGGACATTCCTTTAGACAACCCTGACTTAGTCTTATTCACTGATGGTTCTTTTTTTTATGAGGGGTGGCATTCGCTACACTGGAGCTTCTGTAGTCACAGAATTTGCCACTGTGTGGTCAGCTTTACTGCCCTCAAATAAAAGTTCTCAAGGTGCAGAACTGATAACTCTAAAACATGCTTGTATAATTGCTAAAGATAAGAAGGCAACAATGGGTTCTCAATATGCACTTGGAATATGCCATGCAGTGGGTATGCTATGGCTCCAAAGGGGATTTTTAACTTCAGCTGGAAAATGTATTGCAAATATAAAAATCACTAATGAAGTTCTTTCTGCTTTCCAGCTCCCTAAAGCTCTTGCTGTCGTTCATTGCTTTGCCCATACAGTTGGAACTGACCCTGTTTCTAGAGGGAAATACTGGTAAGATATAGCAGCAAAGCTAACTGCCTTGAAGGACCTGAATTAATTTTAACTTTGGCAACTAGTAAAGACTCAAATTTAACCCTTCCCTATAATGAACAGGAAGTGTAAATGTAAACAAAAGTTTTAAGCTAAACAGATAAATGGAGTTTGAATGTCATCTGAAGGAAAACCCCTATTCCCTAGACATTTTGATCACCAAATATGCTCATCTGTTCAATCTGTTCACAAAAAAATGCACCCAGGGCATTGTAGATTCTGTTAAAAGAGCATGGATAGCCCCTAGTCTAACTAGGATAGCCTCTAACATGTGTGCAGCCTGCTCCACCTTTCAAGGTTATGATCAGCATGCCTTTTTGGCAAAGCGTTTGGTTGGCATCCTCTGGGTTACACACCATATGAGCACCTTTGAATCGACTTTATCATGGTGCCAAAGGCTTGACATTATAAATTTAGGGTTGTTATAGTTCATGAGCTGATTAGATGGCCGAAAGTGTTTCCTAGTGCCCAAGTAACAGCGACTTTTATTGCCAGGGTACTCTTAAAAGTGATTATTCCTTGCTTTGGTCTGCCAGCATGAATTGATTCAGTCAGGAGAACTCATTTTACTGATTCAGTTTTGTCTCAGATATATTCTTGTTTGAGAATCACCAGCAGAAGTGAGGTCAAGTTGAGAGAATGAATAGAGATAATTGGAAAACTGTGCACTGAGATTCACTTTATTTCATAATTTTTTTTAGAAAAATTTCTCCATGGTTACAAGATTCATGTTCTTGCTCTCTCTCCCCCCACTCCCCAACCCAACCCCCTGTAGCCAATGCACATTTCCACTGGTTTCTTCATGTGTCATTGATCAAGACCTCTTTCCATATTATTGATAATTGTTCTAGGGTGGTCATTAAGAGTCTACATCCCAAGTCATGTCTCCATCAACCCATGTGTTCAAGCAGTTGTTTTTTTCTGTTTCCACTCCTGTAGTTCTTCCTCTGAATGTCAGTAGTGTCCTTTTCCATTAATCCCTCAGAATTGTCCTCGGTCATTGTATTGCTGCTAGTACAGAAGTCCATTAAATTCTATTTTACAACAGTCTATCAGTGTCTGTGTATAATGTTCTCCTGGTTCTGCTCCTTTCACTCTGCATCAGTTCACATGGAATTCCTCCAATTTATTATTCCTTTGAGCACAGTAGTATTCCATCACCAACAGATACCACAATTTGTTCATCCATTCCCCATTTGATTGGCATATCCTTGTTTTCCAGTTTTTTTTGCCACCACAAAGAGAGCAGCTATACATATTTTTGTACAAGTCTTTTTCCCTATGATCTCTTTGGGGGTACAAAGTCAGCAAAAGTATGGTTGGATCAAAGGGCAGGGAATCTTTTAGCTCTCTTTGAGCATAGTTCCAAATTGCTATCCAGAATATTTGGATCAATTCACAAGTCCATCAGCAGTGCATTAATGTCCCAATTTTGCCACATCCCCTCCAACATTCATTACTCTCACCTGCTGTCATTTTAGCCAGTCTGCTGGGTTGGAGGTGGTACCTCAGAGTTGTTTTGATTTGTGTTTCTCTAATTATTAGAGAGTTAGAACACTTTCTCACATGTTTATTGTTAGTTTTGATTTCTTTATCTGAAAGTTGCCTATTCCTGTCCCTTGCCCATTTATTGATTGGATAATGACTTGATTTTTGTGCAATTGATTTAGATCCTTGTATATTTGAGTAATTAGCCGTTTGTTTAAGTTTTTTATTATAAAGACTTTTCCCCAGTTTGTGGTTTGCATTCTGATTTTAGTTGCATTATTTTTGTTTGTACAAAAACTTTTTAATTTAATGTATTCGAAATTCTTTATTTTACATTTTGTAATTTTCTCTAACTCTTGCTTGGCTTTAAAATATGACCTTTCCCAGAGATCTGACAAGTATACTATTCTGTGTTCGCCTAATTCCTTATAGTTTCCTTCTTTATATTCAAGTCATTCACCCACTCTGAATTTGTCTTGGTGTAGGGTGTGAGATGTTAATCTAAACCTAATCTCTCCCATATTGTTTTCCTATTTTCCCAGCAGCTTCTGTGAAATAGTAGATTTTTCCCCAAAGTTGAGCTTTTTGGGTTTATCCTAGACTGCCTTGTTGATATCACTTACCCCAAGTCTATTCCACTCATGCTCCCTTCTGTGAGACTCAGTTTAAATGGCCCAAAGTTCTCCCTCTATCTGTCTTTTATCTTCAGAGCAGGTTCAGGGGAGATCCACACACCTCACCATTTGAGATGCTCTTTGGATATCTCTCTATACAGGCTAAGTCTTTTTCTGCTGCATACACATCATAACTAGGTGTGGGGAAGACACTTCTATTGCTTCCTATATACAGGACTTGCCGACCAAATTGTAAGTACTGCATGAATCCGAAGCTGTAGTACAAGCAGGACCTATAGACTTTTCATTTCATAACCTCAACCTAGGAGACAAGGTGTACATAAAGAACTTCCACTGCACTGGAGCAACTCAGCCTTCTAGAGAAGTTCCATTTCAAGTACTGTTAACCACTCCAAAAGCTATCAAAATTGGAGAAAAGAACTCTTGGATTCATTGCTCACATATAAAACGAGTATCTTCTATCAACACTGATTGTATTCTGTCTCATGTATTGGAGATAAAAGCCCATAGACAAGTGGACACTGTTTTGGCTGGAACATTGAATTCCTGATTTTTTTTATTTGTTGCTTTTCTTTTTAGTTTTCTTAACAGAAAATTTGATTTTTTTCTTTTTCTTATTTTTTAATTTGATGTACATGTAATCAGTGTTAATGTTTTGGAATTTGTAGGATAAGTTTATGATCCTTTAGTTTCAATATCAATGCATACCCAAAAGTTTTGGACTATGGAAACCTGCCATTGATTGATAAATACTGTGGTACTTTGATTAATAATTGTGACTGATTCCAGGAGAAGGGATCACAAAAGAGCTATTGTACAGTGCAAAGAATCATAAGGTCAAGGAGATCAACAATCCTTGTGGGATTAATGAGATCTGAGTCAAGAGAGAGTACTTTTTTGAGGTTCCAGATAGTGGCTGTTTGATGTATGTCAGACGCAGGGCTTCCCTGTGCCAAATTCTGACAAGTACCTTAGTTGGGCTTCCATTTTGACTCCCCTATCCCTGAGATCAGTGAAGGTAAAATCAGACCAGGGAATAACATACTTCCTCTTTACTTCAAAATCTAGTCTCTTTATTCTCTCTTATAATATGGCCAGTTTCTGTAGTCATGGCTGACAATGGGTAAGTGCTATATTAATTCAATTGTCCTGCAGACTTGTAAGACATAAATTACATTATTTTTTTAATTTTTAATTTTAATTTTCTATATTTTCCCATAGTAACATGTTTCATGTTCTTTCCATATCTCCCAACCCCCCCAACCCCTGGTAGCTGATGTACAATTCCACTTGGTTGTTACATGTATCATTAAGATCTAATTCCATATTATTGAGAGTTGGTCTAGAGTTATCATTTAGCATCTATATCCCAAATAATATATCCCTCAGCCCATGTGTTCAAGCAAATGTTTTTCTTCTGTATTTCCATTTCCACAGTTCTTCCTCTCAATGTGGCTAGTTTTCTTTCTCATAAGTCCCTCAGCTTTGCTCTGGGTCCTTGCATTACTGCTAGTAGAGAAGTCCAGTATGTTCGATTGTACGACAGTGTATCAGTCTTTGTGTACAATGTTCTCTTGGATCTAATTCTTTCAATTCCTGGAGATCATTTCAGTTCACATGGAATTCTTCCAGTTCATTATTCCTTTGAGCACAATAGTATTCCATCACCAACAGATACCACAATTTGTTCATCCATTCCCCAATTGAGGGACATTCCCTCATTTTCCAATATTTTGCCACCACAAAAAGTGTGGCTATAAATATTTTAGTACAAGCCTTTTTCCTTATTATCTCTTTGGGGTATAAACCAAGCAGTGGTATGGCTGGGTAAAAAGGCAGATAGTCTTTTAAAACCCTTTGGGCATAGTTCCAAATTGCCATCAAGAATAGTTAGATCAATTCACAACTCCACAAGCAATGCATTAATGTTCCAATTTTGCCATATTCCCTCCAACATTCAGCACTTTCTTTTGCTGTCATGTTAGCTAATCTGCTAGGTGTGAGGTGGTACCTCAGGGTTGTTTTGATTTCCATTTCTCTAATTATAAGAGATTTAAAACCCTTTTTCATGTGTTTGTTGACAGCTTTGATTTCTTTATCTGGAAATGGTCTATTCATGTTCCTTGCCCTTTTATTTATTGGGGAATGGCTTAATTTTTTGTACAATTGATTAACTCCTTATATATTTGAGTAATTAGACCTTTGTCTGTGTTTTTTATTATAAAGATTTTTGCCAATTTGTTGCTTCCCTTCTAATTTTAGTAGCATTGGTTTTGTTTGTACAAAACCTTTTTAATTTAATGTAATCAAGATTATTTATTTTACATTTTGTAATTTTTCTAACTCTTGCTTAGTTTTAAAATCTTTCCTTTCCCAAAGATCTGACAAGTATACTATTCTGTGCTTACCTAATTTACTTATTGTTTCCTTCTTTACATAAATTACTTTAATTGGGCTCTGATTAAATGATCTGTTATAGATTTATTTTTACTGATAATTTTTATATACATAGATTTTGATATTTTGGTTTTGATTTTAATTTTTTTCTCCCAAAATTTAATTTTTTCTTCTATTTGTTTTTCTTTTTTTATATTTTTGGTTTTTCTTTTGACATCTGACTCATATACCCTATAACTCAACCATGTATTTTGATTTGATACAGGGGTTGGTTGATACCATCCTCAGGGGATTGTATAATTTTCATAAAATCCAAGATTTAAAAATTTTAGAGAAATTTCAGGAAAAGAAGCTCGTTAACTCCATGAATCAAGAAAATGAATTATTTGAAGAAAGTACCATAAAGAATCCTATACTGCATCAAAATATCCAGAATGAACTTTGGGATATAATGAACTAAACTGAAGTGGGTTGAATACTCTTACTCTGAATGTAAACTCTTATGCCAAAGGGGAGCCCCCTAATTGGATCTTTGTCAGTATGCCTAGCAAACATTGGTTTTACTATCTCTCTTCTATTTCCCTCTTATCGTTAACTATTGTAGTTTCCTCTTAGAAAGTACAATATTGTATGCATATTACTATAAATTATGTTAAATGATTCATTGGGGACTAGTCTCCCAAAGAATCACAGGGGGGTTGTGAAGTTAGGATTAACTCTCCCCTTATCTATTTTATCTTATCAAATAAAGAACTCAAAGTGAGTGTTCAGAATTCACTTACTACAGTAAGTGACACCTTCAAAGGCCACTGTGACCCCCAAGGCAATGCTAGACAAATTGGGAAGCTGTGATTGGTGTTATATTCATAATCTGGGAAGTGATGGATACCACCTTGAATGACAGGGAAGGCAATTGGAAGACACGAAATGTTCCCAGGTGCCGTGACCCAGGGGCAAACATCGGTTGGTCCCACAGTATAAATACCCCTTACAGCCACTTTTAGGAGGTCTCTCTGGGGCTATCTGGAGGTCTCTGGAGAGGAGTCTCTGGACTGGGAAATCTCTGAGTGGGTGGTGAAGTGAGGCAGGAAGGTCTATGAAGAACAGGGTAGAAAGAATCTGAAGCTATTTCCTGATAGACTGTGAGGGCTAGTGCATCACCAACACTGGTAGTGAGAAAGCTGAGAGAATAAGATCAGCAACACAGCTACTTCAATAACATTCCCTATTCTCTGGCTTGATTGTAGCCAGGCTGGGCCAGAGGTAGTGGAGAGAGTTCAGCTTTCACCTGATTAATAGCCTCCAGTCTTGATTGTCAACTAGTTTATAGATGATAGGTTGATGAGGTATCTAATCCCCAATCCTTGTCCTGTTTATCCTTTCCCTGATTATAGATAAAGAAAGTTCAACAAGTACCTTTCTGAGTGGTCCTTATATCACAACCCTTGGAGAGGGAGTCAAATGCAGTCAGATACCAAATGTCATCCAAAGCAAATCAATAGCCCAATAATAATCTATCCAACCCAAGGTTAGACCTGGAAAGGTTACTCATCTATTTAACCTCTCAAGGGTCCTTCTTGGGCAACTGTTAGAGAGAAAGGGATACATCAACATCATTGTACATCTATATCTCCCTAGGACCCCTTTTTGTTTATAACATTCGTTCCCGTAAATGGGAGAGCAATAGGAAGTGACTTTGAGAAAACTGCTTTTAAAAGGCCAGCCTGATGATTCAGTGATTCACTCTGTGTTGGTGAGCCAGGCTGGAGGAGAAGTATTTGTTTGCTTGGTTTCGGAGGGGCCAATTCCTTTCCTGCCATTTGGAGAGATTGACTGGGATTCCTGCCTTGGCTTTGGAGGAGACTCTCCATGGATTCTGTTTGGGCTTGCTAGATGAGTGGCTGAGATTCTTGCCTTGGCTTTGGAGGAGGCTGCACTGTTGGACTTTTGGCCGAAGACTATGCATGGAGATTGAGACATGAGGAAGCCTCCTCCCAGGGTGCTGAACTGAAGCTCTTAGGGCTGGTAGTTTTGTTAAGAATCTGCCTCTTTATCTACATTTTCCACTTTTGCTCTTTCTACCTCTTTTTAAATCAAAGCAGCTAAAAGCCATTTTTAGTTAAGCTATACTATTTTAAAATTGGTGACCACAATATAAGTTAATAACTCTCTTATTTAGTCAAAACTCCAAATTTAATCCTTAAAAATGTATGTCTGAAGAAGATATTTTCAGCTGAAAGAGATTCAGCCACAGAAAGACTATGAGGGAGGAAGCAAGTTCAAGCTGGGTGTTTAATGCTCTGGGTGAGTATGACATGAAGAAATTTAGCCTGAATTTTAGGAACTGATGAGATAATCAGTTCAGGAGAAAAACTATCTGAATGAATGAAATTAAATATAATAATCATGAAAAACATGTAGATCTCAGTTTCTCTGTACCAGGCACTGTGCTAAGCACTTTACCCTTATGATTTCATTTGATACTTACAAAAATCTCTTTCAGGTATTTTCCTTGTTTTAAATATAAGGAAAGACAGATAATAGGTGACATGCTCAGGTTCACTCAGCATGTCTGAGTGTCTGAGGCAAGATTTGAAACTCAGGATTTCCTGACTCCAGACCCAGAACTCAATCCACTACAACATCTAGGCAGTCAGCATGTTCAGAGCAATAGTAGAGAATGAGATAATGCTTGAAGGAAAGATTATGGTTGGTTGCCTTCACATATTAAATTAGGATTTAAAGTTGTGTATGGTAGGGGATTTTAATTTGATATGAGATAGGGTCCTTTATTGAATATCTCTGCACATAATTTTTATCTCCATTGAACACCTGATTATTCTAGAAACCCTGATGAAGGAAATTCACAATGAAAATTCCCTTCCTATGCCATCAATTTTTCAAATAATTAAAGACTGTAAAAGCTAGAACAGGACTTAGATATCATTTGAAGAGAAAATGAGAGAAGTCTGTCAATTCTCAAGTGTAGCCACTAAGTCTTTGTGGATTTCGGGTATAGTATAGGTGGGTGGTCCATGGCTGAAAATTAGTTGCAAGTCAAGTTAGGGAGAAAAGGATATTTTTAATTGTAAGTATAGGGGGAGGAAACTGTTACTTTGTATCAGAACCAAGTTACCAGAGTAGACACTTAATTTGGTTCATTTAATACTTGATACATTTTTAAAAAGACATTCTGAGCCTGGGATGACTGTAGTGGCTTGGAGCTTATGGTCATCAGTAAACAGTCAGCACAAAATGGAGTTCCAAAGAGCCAAAAATGACCAATTGATCCACAAAAATTTAACCAGCCCTCTATGAAGTACAAAGAGACATAACCACATCCTTCACGCATAAAACAATGAGATGGTTCTTGTCCCATACAGACATGCAGCATTGTATGAAGTGTCCTGAAGATGAGTATCCAAACAAGGAGAGAGATCTCTGCCTCCCCAAAGCCATTACCTTCCTGGATATCAAAGAACCTCTGGGAATGACTCTAGCCTGTGTGGCTCTTTTCTTCTCTGTGCTCACAGCTCTGATTCTTGGAGTGTTTGTGAAGTTCTGTGACACACCTATAGTGAAAGCCAATAATAGGACCCTCAGCTACACTCTCCTCATCTCCCTCACTTTGTGTTTCCTCTGCTCCTTGCTCTTCATTGGCCGTCCCACTGCAGCCACCTGCCTCTTTAGACAAACAACTTTTGGACTTGTCTTCACTGTAGCTGTTTCTTCCATTTTAGCAAAAACCATTCTGGTAATTCTGGCCTTCAAGGTTACAATACCAGGGAGCAGTAACAAGATTTGGCTGCAACCTCGAGTGTCCAACTGTATTGTAGTCCTTTGCTCTGGCATTCAAGTGACTCTCTGTGGCATCTGGCTAGGAATATCTCCCCCTTTTCCAGACACTGACACACATTCCCAACCCAATAAGATCATCATTGAATGTAATGAGGGCTCTGTCACTGGTTTCTACAGTGTTTTGGGGTACATTGGCTTCCTAGCCCTGGGTAGCTTCACTGTGGCTTTCCTGGCCAGGAGCCTGCCTGACACCTTCAATGAAGCCAAGTTCATCACCTTCAGCATGCTGGTGTTCTGCAGTGTGTGGATCTCCTTCCTGCCAACATACCAGAGAACCAAGGGTAAAGCCATGGTGGTGGTGGAGATCTTTTCCATCTTGACCTCCAGTGCTGGGTTACTGGGCTGCATCTTTATTCCCAAGTGTTATGTGCTTTTGCTGAGGCCCAATGAGAACACTCAGGAATGTATAAGAAATAAACCCAACTGCAAGAGTGAGAAGCATTTGACTTGAGAAATTGAAAGGATAAGCAAATGATTTATTATGGAAATCCATGGAAAGATACCCTATTTGGTGACTCAGTTCTTGAACTAGCTCAATTGCCTTGTTATCCAATTAAGTTTATAGTCCATATTTTATCCTATGAGAAATTTTTTCAATTTTGGAAACTGAAAAAAAAACTTATTACACTCTTTGAACCTAGCCCTCTGTCACTGGGAGAGTGGACCACCTAGAATGCCTATATTTATTATGTATATGTGTGTGTGTGTGTGTGTGTGTGTGTGTGTGTATATGTATATCCATTATCATATACCTAAGTTATCTTGACCAGAAATTCAGTCAGATCCTAAGACTGATGTAAAGTGTTTTCTCATTATTTCTCATCTTAGGGAATCTATATATCTTATCTTAAAACTGGACACCTCCCAGTAAATTAATTATTATTTTCATGTTTATCTGATTAGATACACTTAGGCGGAGAAGAAAATCTCTTTTCTTACTTTAGGAAGTTGAGCTTTTTTGCTCTCCTTTTCCCAGTGCAGAAAGTCTCTAATGTATCACATCTAATGTATCACAAATCAGATTACTTATAATGTACAGTTTATTTTTAATTAATCAGTCTTATATGATGAATTGTTTTTTAATGTATAAAAGCATATATTCTGTTGTGGTTAAAGTCCAGCTCTAGGATGATGGAGAAGACCTTGTCCTGATCTGTTAGACCCTTGACATCCTTGACTTAATAAATGAACAAGGTCACAAAATCTAACATCTGTTTAAACATTTATTTCCTCTTTTTTGTTTTTGTTCCTTACATCTGGAAGATTGAATCAGAATTCCTTTATAAGTCAGAAGAGGTTCTTAAGAAATAATATGTATCATGTTGGGATATCTATGTTTTATGGATTTGAGAACACATGAATCCTACTTACTTGGACACTTCACTAAAATTTTCCCACAATTTCTCTAGTTTTGTTATTGATAACACCATATTAAATCCTCTTATCTGAAGATTTTGAAAATGTCCCCTTTTATCCTTCTATCTTTTGTGCCACACATTTAATGCTCACTTCAATATCACAAATATCCTCCATTTCTTTATCCATCATTGATAAGACCATCAGCACTGAAGCTTTGATGGTTAAATCAATCATTTCAACAATAAACATTTATTCTTGTTGTTCATACATTTCACTTTTGTCTGACTCATCCTGGTCTCATTCAGGTTTTCCATTTCCTTTTTTTAAAGTAATTTTATATGTGTGGAAATTGATGTAAACATGAATGAAGGGATGGTAGGCAAGGTTGTCCCTTTGCATGGGATGGGACATCCCATTACATGACATCTCTTCTTCTGGAAGCAAGTATGTTAACTCCTGCCAACCAAACTTGCAGTAAATTTAATTACTTTTTCTCTGAGAGTGAGTCCTATTGTGAAAGCACAAAGGCCAAAAGAAAATTCAGAGAAAGAAAATTATAGACCAATCTCCTAAATGAATATTAATGCAAATTTTAAAATAAAATCCTAGCCTGAAGATTATAGCAATATATCACAAGGATCATTCATCATGAGCAGGTGGGTTTTATACCAGGAATTCAGAGTTAGTTCAACATTAGGAAAATCATCTTCACAATTGATCATATTAATAACAAAATCAATTAAAAACCTCGTTGTTATCTCAATAGATGCAGGAAAAGTTTTTGACAAAACTCAGTGCCCATTCCTATACAGCCCATAGAACATTGCAATAAATGGGACATTCCACAAAATAATTCATTGCCATCTATTTAAAACCATTCACAAATATTATCTGCAATGAGGATAAACTAGAAGCCTTCCTAGTATGATCAGGGCTGAATCAAAGAAGTCCATTACCACCACTCTTTTCAATATTGTACTAGTAATGTTAACTAGAGCAATGAGAGAAGGAGAAATGAAGGAATCAGAATAGGCAATGAAGGCATAAAACTATCACTTTTCCCAAGTGATATGTTATATACAAAGAAAATCAACCAAAAAGTTGTAAAAACAATTAGCAATTTGATCAAAATTGTAGGATAAAAAAATGAAACCACAGAAATCATCGGAATTTCTCTACACTACCCATCAGGTCCAACAGGGAGATATAAAAAGAGAAATTCCATAGAAAATAACTGCAGAAAACAAAAAACACCTGGGAGTTGTAATAATAATTTTAATAAATGTGATCATAAATGATAATAAAGTATTATAATAGGCTGGATACTGAGCAGATACTTTGCTTGGTGTTTACAAAGTACCTCAGTTCTACTTCATGAAGGAAAGCCAAAAGTGACCTTCTTCCACTGGACTCAGTGCACAAAACTGTCCTGGAGAGTATTATAACTATAAAATATATTTATTTGTATTATGAAGATATAAGGATTATAAACAGAGGATGCCTTAACACTAAGGGACTAATTTCTCCATCCAATCCCTTTTTGTCATGAGACAAAATTCTTCTGGCCTTGGGAATTCACCTAAACTACATTATAAATCTCCTTAACTGTAACCAGAATCCCCAAAAACACTATTTGACTAAAACTGACTAAAATCCTTATATATATAGGCTTAAATACATGTATATTAGTGTTGTCTCCAAATAAGAAAAGACTGAGCCAAAATGGCTAAAGCTCACTGAGCTGAGTGGACTCTGAGGTTTCCCTCAGGAGTCTAAGGCAAAACAAGGTCTTCTGATTTTTCTTCTTTTAAACAACAGTCGTCAATGGAGCAGAAGTAAGCTAGTCTTCTTCCTGGTATTTCCCAAAGGAAAACTCCATGATATTTCAAGGTTTCCTTCTCAAAATTCTGGCTATGGTAAGAGCAACGTAAGAGAGTTGTTAATCCCACAACTGCCAGGGATCCAACTGTCACTTCCCTTCACTCACACCTCCCCCTTCCTTCCCATTTCCAAACCTTTCTACAGAATCCTTTCTGCTTCAGCCACTCTCCAGCCTCTGAGAACAACCTTCCAAATTCTTTAGCTTATCAAAACCTTATCAATGTATTTCTAATTTCATCTGTATAGAGCCCATTGCCAAGATAAACCCAGGAACTGTTGATCTGCTACCATAAAATTCTCTGAAGACTGTATATTAATCTATCATTCTTTATTGGTAAAGGTTAGAGGGAGAGAGAAAAAAAGATTCCATGATCACCTGGCTGGGTCTAACTAAAAACTGACTTCATGCTTCCCTAGTTCATACCCCAAGCAGCTACATTGCCTCAAGCAGCTGACCACTAGGTAAACCAGTGTGTGCCAATCATTAAATGCTCCAGAGGAGAGGGAACAGTTGGATGAAAAAAGTCCAGGGTTTGAAATGTGCCTCAGACACTTCCCAGATCTTTGATAAATTCCATCACCTCTTTGAACCTCTTTCTCCACTCCTCTGTAAAAGGGAGATAATAAAAACAGGATTTTGTGAGGCTCAGATGAGGTCATATGTGTAAAGTGCTGACTATTCTTATAATAGATCACTTGGGGGGCTTGGTTTCCTCATCTGAAAAAGAGTAGTGTTGGAATATATTACCTATAAGATTGCTTCTAGCTCTTGCTTTTAGATCATGTGACTGTTCTGAGATCCACAATTGAAGTCACAATAAATGGGACATCCAGAAGGTGCTACAACAGTCTGAAGGTTTAATTTAATGTGAAGAGACTTGTCTAAAGTGAAATATATTGTTGTCAGGATCAATGGACTTTTATATGGCAGGTCAGCCTGAATCTACTAGGGTCTTACTGATATTACTGGGAATATAAGTAAGGATTTATAATTATAAATCTTTCAAAAATAAATTCAAGTTCAGAAAAAAATCATCAATAATATAGAGGAGGGCATACCAAGAGATCCTATGAAAAAAAGTCTATAATTGTTCTCAAAATTGCAGCCAAAAACACACATGCTTTTGAAAGCTGTATAGGCAGAGGCTTGATGACTAAGCAGTCTCAATTTCCTCATTTGTAAAATAAGCTGGAAAAGGAAATGTCAAACAACTTCATTATCCCCCCACCTCCAACAAAAGAATCCAACTGGAGTCACAAAGAGTCAGACAAGACTGAAATGACAGAACAACAGTGGTTACAATCAGGGAAGTGAAGATATCATATAATTCTTTCCTGGTGAGATCAAATCTAGGATATTGTTTTCACAGTTGAGAACCACAAAGGATACTGGAATTTAGATCTTGAAGACCATTTACTCTACTCCCATAATTTTAGATAAGAAGTAACTGAAACTCATAGAGTTTAAATGAATCCAAGATCCCAGGGTAGGAAGAAATAGAGCTGTATTTGCAAATCAAGCACCCACACTTTCTTGATCTATGAAGCCTTTAACACTATTAATCACCATCTCCTTGATATTCTCTTTTCTCTAAGTTCTTGGGACATTGCTCTTCTGTTTTTATTCTTACATGTAAAACTAGACCTTCTCTGTCTCCTTTGTTGTATCTTCAACCATGACATAACTGCCAACCAGGGTTGTTCTCTGTGCTCTTTACCTTTATCTCCATACTGTTTTATTATTGATCTCATCACTCCCATGGATTCAATGATCATCATTATGTGGATGATCCTCAGGTGTACTTATGCAACCCTAGGCTTTCTGCTTTGTCTCTTCAAACCTGTTCAGCTTTCCATCCTTAACTGTCTATTGAATTATTGGCTCCTTGAAGGCCAAATATTGATTTCTTTTTTGTATTTCTCTTCCTAGCATTTACCACACTTCCTGGCTGTGATAAGTGCTTAGCATGTGTTTATTGAATGATGCAATGGAGACATCTTATATTTAATATTTCATATTTCCAAAATAGAATTCATTATTTGCAACCCCAAAAATCTTCCCATATTTTTAAATTCCTTTTTACTGTTCAGGGTACTACCATTCTTCCCAGTCACATCTGATGACTACTTGAAGGTTATCTTTAGTTTCCATCATCTATTACCCGTTGTGAGGAGGATTACTTAGTTATTATTTAGGAGGAAGTGGAGTTGTACCCTGATTCCCTGGGATCTTGGAGAGTGGTGGAGGTTGAAAAGGCAGAAGACATCTGTCCTGCAAGTCAACTCTGAGTAGGGAAGTGGCCTGTGATCTGGTGGACAGTTTGCAGTCTCACCCTACCTGGTTACTTTGGATCATCGGCTGTGGAAGAGTTGGTTCTTGGTACCCTGATAACATCTCTGGAACAGTTGTGGGACCCCCAAATTCAAACCCTCTTCCTCACGTCCTTAGCAAAGCAGTCAAAACCTGGCAGAAGCCAGGTTGGCTAAAGATCTTACCCCTTTTGACTCCAGTCCTGGATAGTCATAGCTTCACCTAACCCCCTTTCCTATCCCCTCATATTATAATTAAACTGTTTCCCTGTGAATTTTCTTGTACTTTAAAGTCCTCATTGTGTGAATTTAATACTCTGAAAGTTATTCCAAGTTGGGTGGGGCAAGATGACAGTTAGTTCTCTAGAACAGTCACTTGTGTCATGGTGATGTGATGGAGTCAGTAAAATTTCAAATTTTTGGAAGAACCATTGTGAAGGGAGATTTCTGCTCCTGACTATGGGCTGCATTTGATGACCTTGGAGGGACTGTTCATTTCTGGTATTCTGTTATAAGTCTATACTACTCAATTATCATAATGAGGTAGTTGTGATAGGAATGGAAGAGGACTTGTAAGTAATTCATGGCCAAAGACAGCACCTAAAAGAGACTGCTCTGCACCTGAAATTATGTGAGGCCTGGACTGCATCGTCCAAGGACTGCATTAGCATAAGGAGATTACAGAAAGTATCATGGTTAATAGCCTTAGACTTTGAATTGGGAAAACCTCAGTTCAAATATTACTCAGAAACTTATTAGCTATGCAACTACTGCCTCATCAATGAAGTAGGGACAATAATGTCACCTCCTTCACAGAGTTGTTTTGAGGATCAAATGAGATAATGTACACAGTGTTTCACAAACATAAATATTTTATTATTATTATTATCATTACACATGTGTGTCCATTAAGACTATAGATCTTGTAGTCTATTGGATTGTTATGGCTGAGAGTTTCTGATCTCACCACTTCACAGTGACTTCTGTCTGAATCCCATAATAACTTCAGAAAAAATTATACCTGATGTAACAGTCCATGTCAGCCTTAGAGTCCATATGGCTACTTGCTAATACAGAGACACCCATGGGTCACCAGCTGAGGAGTAAGAAACATTACAAAAAGAAAAAGTAAGCTTCTTAATTAACCTGAAAGTGTCTCAGGTCCCATGAGCTTTACCAGGAACAGGGAGATTTAAAAACATATTTTTCCCTTTCTATTTTGGTTCTGCTGTTGGACTCAATGACAGAGCTGGATATGCCTCAGGTAGAGATGATCCCAAGAGTTTCTCTGTGGCTGAGGATGAAGACTAATGTCAGGGAAATGGCAGGCACCTGTCCATTCTTAAAAACAAGAGCATTAAGAAAGTTTCTAATCTAGGAAACAATGATGTTTAAATACACCTCTCCTTCCACCATTCCCCCAAATAAACTCCTCCTTGATATTCATTTGTGCATTTGCAAGTCTTAGCACTAAGAGATTATTTTTTCAGGTGCTGGACACTTCATCAGGACAAGCCCCAAGGAGGTTACTTTGTGTGAGTTTAAGCACTAATTAACTACCTCTGTGCTTAGAACTTCAACTGACTCTCACAGTGATGCCACTCAAAATTCACAAAAAAAATTCCCATATGATACCTGTCCTCCTTGTAATGCTCCTACAGCTCCCACCATCTGTGCACAAGATGGAGAAGGCCATTTCTTTCCTAAAAAACAGTTCTGGTTTCTCCAGGGATGGACACCTAGTTATTGGGAACTTTCTTCCCATGCATTCTGTAGAAGTGAGTAATATCAGAGGAGAAGGTCTGTTTCGAAGTCATCCTAACAAGAGTTATAGAGATTACAAGTAAGTGCCTGCCTGAATCTCTTGAAGTTCTCTTTTCCATTGTGAAGTTTACAAAAAGTGCTAAGAGAAGGGGTTTCATTCTGTTTTCTCTCACACTCTCTCTGGGACCTCTGCCAGATCTAGATATATGATTCAACCAGGTAGAAGTGCCTTTTAGTTGATCTAATGGAATTTTGTATGGAAATCATTTTGTAAATCTCAAAGAAACACATTAACTGTAGTGAGATTCAGTTTCTTCCCTTATACAGTAGAAAAATAACGGCCTTAACTTGTCAGGGCTTTTGTGAAGCTCAAATGAGATCACATATGTAAAGTACTTTACTAACTATATAACTATTAGCTATTATTAATTAATTAATTAATTTATTAATCTGGCCCTTAATTTCTTCCTCTGTAAAATAGCACCTACTTCTCAAAGTTTTGGAGAGGTACCTCATTAGTTTCTGCCATCATGTTCAGGACACATGTAGTACTGACAACTTTCTGGATAGTCAATTTTATAGTTTTCTTCATTTACTGCCTCTGGGAAACTATGGAAATGTAGCAATATTTTCAAGTTTTGAAATTCAAAACCAAAAGTGAAATGGTCAAAAACATTGATTGAGGAACCAGAGTTTTGGCATTCAAAATCCAGATCCTTCTTCAGGGACGTTTGTGCTCTAGCACTGTTATGGTGAAATAACTTTGGAGTCCTAGAGTTAATATATGCACATGGCTAGGAGATGGGAGCTGAATAAGAATGGGAAAAGTTGTAAAAAATAGCCTGTGGAGGACTGGATATTCCCTTAAGAGTTTCTGTTTCTGCATATTATATTTCTACTGTCCTATCACTTTATCAATTATCACTGTCCATTTTTTGTTTTCTCCAGTCATCTGCCTTCCTTTGCTCACTGGGTTGATCTTCATTCAGCAGTCAAAATATGTAAAGAAAGTTTCTATTACATTGTATTATATTATTTGAATCTCTTTTTATCTTCTCTGTTCTTTTTCACTTCCTGCTCAGAGTTGGTACTCCCTGATTGCTGGGGTTGGTGGGTCCTGCTCCCTCCACATCTAATGAGTTTTTTAAAAAATTACTGAAAAATATCCATTTTGACTGAATTGTAAATATGGGCAAGGAAGAGAATTGTGATGGGGTAAAACTGTGTTCCAATCCAAATTCTTATAGAAAGGAACAAGAATATGGTAATGGTTTGCCTGAAGAATCAATTATTCGTGTATATATTAAGTACTTTTTTTTTACCAGGCTCTGTTCTAGAAGCAGCTGAGAAGAAATAAGCCCAAGGAAATAACCCATCCCCCTTACCAGGAATTTACATTTTAATGAAGAAGACTATATTTTCATATAAAATGTACATTACATGAATATAATCTGAGTTAATACAGTACTGTTTTCAGTAATTTTAATTGTATTTCAGTCTTTGTGTACCCATTTCAGATTTTTCTGGCAAAAATAATGGAGTGACTTGTTTGCCATTTCCTTCTCCAGCTCAATTTACATTTGAAGTAACTGAGACAAACAGGGATAATTTACTTGCCTTGGGTCACACAACTTTAAATGTCTGAAACTGGATTTGAGCTCAGGTTTTCTTGACTGTAAGTCTGGCACTCTTTACATTGAGATAATATAGAATGGAAGAACAAGAAGTTGGGAAGATCAAGATTCATAAAAAAGACCTGCAAGTTTGTGCTTGAGCAATGTCTTAAACAAAGAGAGGGTCTTTAGGAACTGAAGGGAGCTATCTATTTATCTATATCTATATTTATTTATATTTATAAACACACATATATATTAAGTAATTTAAAAAATTTGCTTGTTTATTGAGTCTAATGAATTGTATTTGAATATTTTCTTCTTAGTTTCCTACTCTCTATCCCTCAGGTGGCTGCACAAAAATTACCAGCAGGTCCTGGTCCTGGTATTTGCTATGGAAGAGATCAACAGGGATCCCAATCTGTTGCCCAATATTTCTTCCCTGGGATTCCATGTCTATAATGCCTACCACAGTGATGGGAGAACCCTGGAGAGCTCCCTGAAGTGGCTGTCTGGGCAGGGCCAGCTCATCCCTAACTATAGCTGCTGGGAGCAGAACCAGCCTGTGGCTATCATTGGAGGAGCCACATCAGCTCTGTCTATCCAGATGGGGACCCTGCTTGAGCTCTACAAGTTTCCACAGGTAGGGGATACTGAGACAGCAACTTTTTGTTTTTTCTCAAACTATTCAGTCTTGGAAGTAGTGGAGTGTCCTTCAGTAATGATCATATTATGGGTTGAAGATAGAATTTGTTTTCCAATTTTTGGTTTGCTTAAGCATCCTAGAGATAAGCTAGAGCACTCTGCCTATCTCTCTCCAGCAGACTCTAAAGATTACCCTGGTTAGAAGCACTCCCTAAGTCATGCAGCCTCTTAGAAGCAGAACTAAGATGAGAGCCTGAATGCCCTGACTTGTAGTTCAGCAGAGAGTGTGGTACGAAAAATTGTAAAACTTAGATGACTAGAAGGATGTTAATATCTTCAACAAAAATAGGGAAATTAGGAAAGGACGAAGGTTAGGAGAGGAGTTAGTTTGAGGGCAGAAAATGAGTTAATTTGGTACCTATGAAATTAAGATGTATGTAAGATATTCAATTTATAATGTCTAGTAGTCAACTGTGATGCAAGAACTGAGGCCTGGAGAGAGGTTGGTAATGGATTAATAAATATGAAATGTTATGAATGTAGAAGTGACCAGATTTCAAATTGTATATTAGAGAGATTAAAGGAGAGGAACAAGTCAAAGATGACTTTTATGCTATGAATGTGTCACATGTAAGAATAAATGGCTGTTTTGAAGAGGAAAAAGGAAAGTATGGAAAAGGAGTTTGAAGTGAGATTCTATTTTGTAAAAAATATATATTTAAATTTCTCCAATTATATATGAAAAATGTTTAAACATTCATTTAAAAAATTTTAGTTCCAAATTCTCTTCTTCACTCCCTTCCTTACCTCTAACTTGACAATGTAAACAATTTAATATAAATATAAATTTTACATTAGCAATCATTATAAATATATTCACATTGTAATTTTGCTGAAAAAGAGAACATAAACCAAAGGAGGGGAAAGCAAGAAAAATTAAGAAAAAACGTAAAAGTCTGCTTTGATATACATTTCTATTTGATTTACTCTTCATCTGAAGTTGGACAGAATTTTCTCCTCATATAACCTTTTGAATTATCTGGGATCTTGGTATTCTAAGAATAACTGACATTAATAGTTGATTATTTTAAAATATTGATATTACTTTATATAATGTTTTACAAATGGTTTTCTCCCTTCACTTCACACCAATTCATGTCATTCCAAATTTGTTTTGAAAGCATCCTGCTCATTTCTTCTTGAAGCCAATAGTGTTCCATCACAGTCATAAACTGTAACTTGTTTGGCTCTCCTCCAGTTGATGGGGATCTCCTCAATTTCCAATTCTTTGTCAACACACAAAATTGCTTTAATTTTTTTTCCCTTAAAGGTACTTTTTTCTTTCTAAAAATCTCTTTGGGATATAGACCTAACCACAGTACTTCCCTATCTCCAAACTCCTCAAAATCCGTGTTTCTCTTTTTCTCTTGAAATCAGCCTTTTACTCCTCCCTGGAACTCATGATCATAACCTCATAGTCAACATGTCTTCCTCTTCTCCTTTAATCTCTCTATACAATAAGTCTCATTATATAATGAGACTTATATATATATATATATATATATATATATATATATATATATAAAATCTGT
>NC_058130.1:791837201-791913594 GCF_016433145.1 Gracilinanus agilis | reverse complement strand
ATATATATATGTATGTACATATATATATATATATATATATATATATATATAAAATCAAAGATTATGGACAGTTTTATACCCCTTTGGGTGTTGATTCAAAATATTCTCCAGAATGGTAGAATCAGCTGACAACTCCATAAACAAACATTAGTGTCCCTATTTTTCCACATTCCTTCCAACATTTCTCATATTCCTCTTCTGTCACATTAGCTAATCTGAGAATAATGAAATGATACCAAACAGGTGTTTTAATCAATAGTGAGTTAGAGCATTTTTATAGGACTATAGATTTCTTTTTTCTGAAAACTACTTGTTCATATCTTTTGACCATTTATCAGTAGGGGATTTATGCATGATCCTGGGCAAAATCTATCTTCTCACAGCAGTATTGGTAATTGCAAAACTACATCCTATATTCTTGTTCTTTGTCTTGTCACAACTCTATATATCTACTCTTTAACCCAACAATACCACATTTAGGTCAGTATGCCAAAGAGATCAAAGATAAGGCAAAAGAACCTACCTGCCCAAAAATATTTATGTTATCTGGTTTTTTGTGGCTAATAGCTCGAGATTGAAGAGATGCTGATAAATTTGGGAATGACTAAACAAGTTGGGTTAAACAAGTGTAATCAAATAGTATTTCACCATAAGAAATGGCAACTAAGAAGATCAAAAAAATCCTGTGATTTTTGAAGGTTTTGCTATTGATATGTACAATTATCTTGTTTGTTTTCCTAATATTTAACCAGTCCTCCATTGCTGGTATAAATTCCATCTGTTATAGTGTATGATCTCCTGATATATCGCAGTAATCTTCTTGCTAACATTTCATTTAAACTATATGTATCCAATAGATGCAGGAAAAAGCCTTTGACAAAATTCAACACCCATTCCTATTGAAAACACTAGAAAATATAGGAATAAAGAGCTTTTCCTCAAAATAATAAGCAGTCTTCATTTAAAAGCATCAGCAAGTATCATCTGTAATAAGAATAATTTATATGCCTTCCCCATATAATCAGGAGTGAAAAAGGGATTCCTATTATCACTACTACTATTTAACATTATACTAGAAATGCTAGCAGTAGCAATTAGAAAAGAAAAAGAAAATGAAGGAATTGAAGTAGGCAATGAGGAACTCTTTTCAGATGGCATGATGGTATATCTACAGAATTTGAGAAAATCCACTAAAAAGCTAGCAAACTTGCACAGTAAAAAATAAACCCATATAAACCATCAGCTTGATTATATACTTCCAACAAACCCAGCAGCAAGAGTTAGAAAGAGAAATTCCATTTGACATAACTCTAAACAAGATAAAATACCTGGAAATCTACTTGCCAAGACAAATTCAGGATTTATATGAATATAACTACAAAACACTCTTCACAGAAATAAAACTAGATCTAAACAGTCATAAAAACATCAATTGCTCATGGGTAGAATGAGCTAATATATTTAAAATGACAATTGAAACTAAATTAATTTGCTTATTCAGTGATATACCTGTCAAACTATCAAAAATGTTTATAGAATTAGAAAAATTGTTAGAATGCTTATCTGTAAGAACAACAGATAAGGAATATAAAGGAAATTAATGAAAAAAATCTGGAAAATGGAAGCCTACTATTACCAGATCTCAAACTATACTATAAAGAAATATTCATCAAAACAATATGATACTGGCTTAGAGATAGAAGGGTGGATCAAAGGAATGGGCTTAGGATAAATGACAGTAGCAAGGTAGTGTTCAATACACCCAGAGATCCCAGTTTTGGGGACAAGAATCCATTATTTGACAAAAATTGCTGAGAGAATTGGAAAACAGTATGGGAGAAATAAGGCTTAGATCAGCATTTTACACCCTATACCAAGATTAATTCAGAATGGGTAATTGACACAAATATAAAGAGGGAAATTGTATAAATTAGGTGAACATAGAATAGTATACCTGTCAGAATCTGGGGAAAGGAGGAATTTTAGACCAAGCAGCAGAAAGAGAACACCATAGAATTTAAAATGAATAATTTTGATTACATTAAATTAAAAAGTTCCTATACAAAGAAAACCAATGCAACCAAAATAAGAAAGGAAGCAACAATTGGGGGAAATTTTTTATAACAAAAATCTCTGGAAAAGGTCTCATTTCTCAGGTTTATAAGGAGCTTAGCCAACTGTACAAAAACCAAGCCATTCCCCAATTGACAAATGGTCAAGGGACATGAATAGTCAGTTTTCATATGAAGAAATCAAAAGTATCAATAAGCACATGAAAAAATCTCTCATAACAAGATAAATGCAATGAAAAACAATGCTGAGGTACCTCCCCATTCCTAGCAGATTGGCCAATATGATAGTAAAAGAAAATAATAAATGTTGGAGAGGTTATGGCAAAATCGGGACACTAATGCATTGCTGTTAGAGCTGTGAATTAATCCAGCCATTCTGGAAGACAAGTTGAAATTATGCACAAAGTGCTTTAAAGGAATACATAACCTTTGATCCAGCAATACCACTACTATGTTTGTACCCCCAAAGAGATAATAAGGAAAAATATTTGTACAAAAATATTCATAGCCACACTCTTTGTATGGCAAAAAAAAAATTGGAAAATGAAGGGTTGTCTCTCAGTCGGGGAATGGCTGAACACATTGTGGTATATGATGGGGATGGAATACTATTGTGCTACAAGGATTGATGATCTGGAGGATTTCTATATAAACCAAGAGAACCTCAATGAAGTGATACTGAGTGAAATGAGCAGAACCAGGAGAATATTCACAGAAAGTAAAACGTTGAGGAACAACCCAATATAATAGACTTTGCTACTAGTAGCAATGCAACAAGCCAGGGCACTCCTGAAGAATTTATGTAAAAGAATGTTATCCACATATAAAGAAAGAACTATGGGAGTAGAAATGCAAAAACAAAACATATGACATCTCTTATCACATGTATATATGGGTGTATAATTTGGGGTTTAGGCTTCAAAAGATTTCTCTATAGCAAAAAAGAATAACATGGAAATAGGTATCAAGTGATAGCATTTGTACAGCACAGTGGAATTGCTTGTTGGCTCTGGGAGCAGGGAGATAAGGAGTGGGAAGAAAATGAATCATGGAAACATGTAAAAATATTTAAAAATAAAAATTAATTTAAAATAAACTTTCTATCAGTATTCATTTGGGAAATCATTCTGCAATCTTCTTTCTTTGTGTTTTCTCTTTCTGATTTCTGTATCACAAAAGTAATTTTTTTCCACTCTTTCTTTCCCTATTTTCTCTTTTTATAAAGTATTAGAATTAATTGTTCAGGGGGCAGCTGGGTAGCTCAGTGGAGTGAGAGTCAGGCCTAGAGACAGGAGGTCCTAGGTTCAAGCCCGGCCTCAGCTACTTCCCAGCTGTGTGACCCTGGCCAAGTCACTTGACCCCCATTGCCCACCCTTACCAATATTCCACCTATGAGACAATACACCAAAGTACAAGGGTTTTAAAAAAAAAGAATCCCATGGATCACAGAAAATAAACTTAAAAAAAAAAAGAATTAATTGTTCTTCCTATATTTGGGAAAATTTGCCTGTGAATCCATTTGGCTCTGGAGATTTTTTCTTAGGTAGCTTATTAATGGCTTGTTCAGTTTCTTTTTATTTTTTCCTTTAAGTCTTTTTCTAAGGGAGTGTTATTTAAGTATTATATTTCTGCTGCTAATCAGAGCAATTATATTATTGTAGGTATTCATTCATTTAACTTAGAATGTTAGATTTGTTGTGTACTTCACTTTACATTAGTTCATATAAGTCTTCTCAGGTTTTTTATGAAATGATCTTATTCAGCATTTATTTCAAAATAATAATATTCCCTCATATTCATATAACATAACTAATTCAATTATTCCCAAACTGATGAGAAACCTCACAGTAATTCATCACCTCCATAAAAAGAACTGGTATAAATAGTTTTCTATCCACTGGTCTTTTTCCTTTTTTTTAAAGCTCTTTTAAGTTCATGCAAAATAGTATTGTCATTGTATCAAAGGATATGCCCGATTTAGTAACTTTTGAGGCATACTTCCAAACTGCTTTCCACAATAGTTAATAATATGTCAAGTTCCCATAGCTCCTCCAACCTTTATGATTTTCTTTGATTGTCAACTTTTCCAATTCCATAAACATAAGGTAGAACCTCGTAGTTGCTTTCATTTACATTTCTCTGTGTTCCTAGTTCTAATGATCCTTAACCATACCTTCCTTTAAAAACTGCCTGTTTATTTCTTTAATTATTTATCTGTTTGGTTATAAGTATTCTTCCTGGTGAATCTATGTCTCAGATATCTTGAAAATACAGCTTTTATCCAAGAAAATTATTTAACTATATTCCCACCAATTATTTATTTCTCTTCTAATTTGATATACCTGCCACTATTTCTGCAAAAAACTTTATAGTTTTATGTTGTCAGAATTGTCCATTCTCTGCTGTGCCCCTCAATCCTCTGACTGATCATGAATTGTTTCATGATCCACTAATATGAAAGGTATTTTTATTTATTCCTCAAATGTCTTTTTATATCATTCTTTATGTTTAAGGTATGCACCTTATTTCAGGTTATCTTGGCATATGATATAAGATTTTGATCTATTACATGACACTGCAGGACTGTTTTTCAGTTTTCCTAGCAATTTTAATTAATATTAAATTCTTATCCCTAGTATCTGAAGTGTTTAGTGTTATCGAACTTAGGGTATTATGATTGCTTACTTCAGTGTGTTGTATAGCTGATCTATTCCATAAGTTAACTTGTATTTCTTATATAATATCAAATGATTTCAATGATTACTACTTAGTAAAATATGAGTTGTTGTTACTAGGTCCTTCCTAATACATGTCATAATTTCCCTTGAGATTATTGTTAATTTTTTCATTCAGGTCAATTTAATTAATATTTTCCTACATATGTGAAAGGATTCATTGGAAGTTTAATGCAGAATAAATATATTAATTTAGATATTCTTGAAATTTAAGTAGTGAAATTTTAAATCTACCACCCTTATTCTAACACAACACAATTTATTGATAATGTATACTTTTCTGAAATTGTTCAATAATATGAAAGGTGCTAAAATGAAAATGTCCTACTTTTCTTTCCCATCCAGATCAGCTATGGGCCTTTTGATTCCATCCTGAGTGACAAGACCCAGTTCTCTTCACTCTACCAAATGGCCCAAAGGGACTCTTCCCTGCACCATGGTATGGTCAGGTTAATGGTAAAATTTGCATGGACATGGGTAGGTCTGGTGACCACAGATGATATGAGAGGTGAAGAATTCCTCTGGAACTTAAGAGGGGACATGATTAAGCATGACATCTGTCTAGCCTATACTGAGAAGCTCCCAGTCAGTGAGAGAAGACACACAGAATCTCATGATATGTTCATGCCACGTATTATACAATCCTCAGTCAGAGTCATCATCATTCATGGTGACACGGAATCACTCATGATTCTCAGGTATTCACAGCCTATTTTTTATCACGCTTTATGGAAGGTCTGGATCACCACTTCTCATTGGGACATCACCATGAGACCCCAGTGGAATGATGGGTACAGTTTCCATGGAGCACTTTCATTTTCCCAGATGACAAAGGAGATTCCTGGTTTCAAGTCCTTTCTCAAGACAGTGAGCCCTGCCAAATACCCAGAGGACCCTTTATTGAAGGACTTCTGGTGCTCAGCATTCAAAGGCCTGAAAAAAATGGAAAATGAGCCAAATGAGTGCTCACCAAATGCTTCCTTGGAGATGCTTCCTCTTCAGTTCTTTGACATGGCAATGTCTGGTCTGAGTTACACCATCTACAATGCTGTGCATGCTGTGGCCAGAGCCCTGCATGAAATGTTTCTGCTGACATCAGAGAGAGAATATATAAGAGGTGAAGAAACCTGGGTGCCTCAGCCATGGCAGGTAACATTAAGTGACCCATCTGTACTAGCTATTGTGCTAGGGAGAGCATATACATCAATGCATCAAGGACTAATTATTTCTTCAATTGGGAAGATTCCCCCCCATATACACTTTGCGAATATCTATAGTATATACTCTTTTAGTTTTCTAATAAATCCATAAGTAAATAAAAAAGTATTTGTTAAGGGCTAAATGTGTGCCCAACAATATGCTCAGTACTGCGGATACAAATTTTAAAAAGTAAAATAATACAAACAAGGCAATGGAGATAGAGAAAGCACTAATAGTTTAGAGGGGGAAGACATCAACAAAGGTGATCTGGAGAAGGAGGTTCTGGAACTGTATCATGAAGTAAGAGATTCTGTGTAGAAGTGTTAAGGGTTTGGCTTTCAGTTTGGGGGAGAGTAAGGCAAGACCTCCTCTCATATTAAATGTTTTAATGTCAAACATTTTATTTATAGCAGCAATAAACTGCAAGTAAGAGCATAGAGAAATCTCACAGTTTTTCCTTCTCCCTCTTCAGTATTCTATACTGCAGATATATCTTCATGACATTTATTTTCAGTTCTTAAAAACTTAAATTCTACAGCTTTCTAGGTTTAAAATTTTATTTTATAGTTTACAAATTATTTTATTATAGTTTCAGCATTTAGATTATGGATTTATTTAAAACATTTTTATTTGATACTACAAAATATAGAGTAATGAGATTTGGAGACCTGCATCCAGGAAAGTAGCATTTTATAAGGAGAAATATGACTTACAGCACAGCTTAGCGATTCTTACAAAGGGATTTGTATATACTGTCTTGCTGAATCAATTACACAACTACTTAGAAATTGTATTGAAGAAAAATATCCATTACTTATATTTACAGCTTGCATTTTCAAAAGGCATTGTCAAGTACTAACTGATGCATCCCTCCCCCTGCCTAAAGTAGAGGGAGAGCCCTTGAGTAACCCAGTACATCTGGGGAACTAGTTTGTCTAAGGATGTGAAAGACTTAGAGTATGAAACAGGTTAACCCAAGGTGGAAAGGACCGTATTGAGTTATTCCATCCACTTTCATTGCTGTTAAGGTTACAGGACAGCCTGGTTAGACTCATTTTCCCATGTTGTATCTTTTATGCCTCCAGAGATAACCCCAGTACCAGACTTATGCACCTGTGGAGATCTTAAATGACTCTTTGGGAAGATCCCTAGATGAGCCATGAAGACATTTCTTGGGTATTTCTTCTCCAGGGTCAAAAACTTTAAACTTTAGATGATGGCTCAGGAAAGCTGCATGCCTATCCAGTCTCCTCATCTGCTGGATGTTTCTTAGTCCTTCTTTCACTCATAGACCCCTTCTAAACTCACTTCATCTCAGTCAGGGATAGCTCCTGGACATTTATCTGCCTGATGTAGTTACAGAAGATAAGACCTTCATCCCTCATAAACCCAAAATGAATTTTGGGTTGAAATTGTTTGAAGGAAGAATGATGAGGGAAGGCAGGCCCCCCTAGTATGGGCAGTGCTTGTGGTCTCTGGTGAGTATTATTTGTCCCAATTAAGGAGAATGCCCATATACCAATTAACCCGATAGCTGTATGTAACATACACACTCCTACCCCTGGAAAGGAGAAGGACACACACATACTCCCTAGAGGAGAAGAGCTTACCCTTTTGTCTTGCCCCCAAAATCCACAACAAAGTCTTGTTTTATTCCCTTTGGAGAAGGTTTGAAGTTGAATTCTTTAAAGAATAATACAGAAAAACAATTTGTCCTCATCAGTGACTCAGTAACTCGAAGACTCACTTCATATCAAGATTGAGGTCAGAGTCTTCCAACTCAGAATGGCCCAGGAAAGACATGTTATGGAGAACATAAATTAGAGTAGGGGAAGGAAGTAGGGCTTCTTACCTTGGAATTGCAAATAAAGGATGTTGCTAAGAGAACACTGTGCATGTTGCTGTACTACTGGCTGGAAGGGAAGCAGCTAGAATGCCTGTAGAGGTGGTCTGGCTTGGGACTATGTAGGGAGGAATAAGTCTTGCTTGGAATGCTCTATGGGAGCTCCAGGATGCCCAAGGTCCAGTTTTGAGCTGGCATGGTTGGTTTGGGGAAGACACTGCTAAGAGAATGGTTGGCTACATGTGGTTGGCAACTTTTCATTCTCAGGCCTGCTTTCTATTATTTCCTAAATAATTATAAATTAAGATACAGAATCCAGAGAATTTAAATCATAGCAGGTAATATAGTCTGGGTACTACTTATTTCACTACTCATTATCTCATAATCTTTCCATATTTAAAAAATGAATCTGCTCATCATTTCTTATGGCATAATAGTATTCCATCACAATCCTATGCCTCAGTCTAGTTGATCATTCCTCAATTAATGGACATCTGCTTGCTTTCCAGTTCTTTGCCACTACAAAAAGAAATGCTATAAAAATTTTGGAACATCTAGATTCCTTTTCTTTTCCCTAATCTCCTTGGGAAGCAGACCCAGTAATAATAATATACAGAGGATATACAGAGTTTTATAACTCAGGGAGAGTAATTTCAAATTACTACTAGGGAAAAGTCTGAAAAGAATTGCTAGATCAGAGAATTTTATTTTTTACTATTTTCACTCAAATTAAAAGGAAGTTTTAAATATAATTCTATACTACAGATTCTAAAATGAATCATCTCGAATTTGTGAAAAGCTCAAGGTTTTGAGTTTTTTGTGAAAAGCTTTGTCCTCAAGGTGCTAAAGTTCTTTTGGAGAAAATTATGTACATGTGTAAATTTATTCAAAATAAATAAAAAGGAAAATGAGACAATGCATAATCTAAATATTCTGGTCTAAAAGGCTGAATGAATGCATTCTATTTGGAAGTAGTCAAGGCAAAGATAGGGAGGAAAAAGATATCATATACAGTTCAATCCATTGCAAAAAAGAGAGGCTAACTATGATATAGAGTGTAAAGGAAATAAGATTAAATATAATGGACATCCTTTCTTTAAATGGCATTTAAATATGATGTCTTTTGAATACATTCCAAATTATTAATATGAGGCTAGGCCAGACTTAAGTTTGGGAATTATTTGACTTTGAAATTCAGAGTGATGTTCTGAGCACTACATGCAGGGATGATTGGAACCTCCAACTCAGATTTCAATTAACATCTTTTTAGCCAACATTTCTTCAACATCCAACAGTGTCAATAAAAATCAGTACCCTTGATCCTGAAAAAATTAAACTATTCCATAGAATACTGAGTCTACTCTTTAGATTGTTTCTTACAGAAACCAAGATATTTATTACTCACACTAAACAAGAGCAATAACTTCGGGCTATGAGGACTGGGATATCCTACATCTTACTTTTGTAAGAGCCCTGACTTTGGGCACTAGACAGTGACTGATATTTCTCTTCCCTTTCAGCTCCACAATTATCTGAAGAAAATGCACTTCATCAATAGTGCTGGTGACCAAGTATTTTTGGATGATATGGAAAATTCTGAGGCTCATTATAACATTGTGGAGTACTTGTTCTTTCACAATGAGACTGAAACTCTGGTGAAAGTGGGACAGTTCATTCCAAATGCTCCATATGGTCAAGATTTTACCATTTATAATGAGGCAATAGTGTGGGGCTGGAATGAGCCAAAGGTCAGAGACAATTTCAGTTTTAATTCAGGGCTTTCAATCATGGAAATACATCATATTTCTTAAATCATTGTTAAAAATGATTGAGGGAGAAATCCATTGGCATGTTATTCTCAATAGACATGTGTGTGTTAATCTTGGCTGGGCTTCCCTCCTCACTAACACTGAGAGCTTCAAGGGGTTTATCTCTGTGATGGTATTGTGAACAGAGATGGTTAGGAACCAGTGTTCAGACAAAGGACCTATTGGGGTTTGTTTTATATTTGATTGTCAGGACTTAACAAATGGCCTGGCACCCTCAAAGTCCACTCTGAACCCAGCTCTCTATCAGGGAGACAACGATAGTGGCCGACTTCAGGTTTAGCTTAACAGAGGTCTAATAGAGTTGTCTCCCCCACATTCCCCTTCACCCTCAGCCCAACACAGGTATTCTCAAAGAAATCTACTCTGACTGCATTTTCTCACAACGGGGGGTGGGGGGTTATTATTTTAGGATCAGGGATGGGATAGGATAGTGGGAACAGGAAATCCTGTTCTAACCCACAAGTAGTTTGAGGTCTCTATGGCGTATGCTAAGCCAATGGCTTTGGCTTCAAACGTTCTTCTTTCCTCTAGCTTGTCAGCTGCCCTAAGCTAATGACAGCTAGCAAGTGTCTCTCTTTAATAGACATAGGAAAGGTAAAATGTCTTCAGGCTGGCTCCGTAAGATTTCTAGGTCAAAACCCCTCCAGCTGCGGTAGATGTCCAGTCAGCCTCTTGATGTTTGTTTAGGAGCAATACAGGAACATTTTCAGGGCTTCAAGCTCAAAGAAAGATTGGGAAAAATTGGGAAAACCCCGGGTATCCAAATATAGAATCCTGAGGTGAGGTAAAGTCCCCTGTCTCCACCTGAGTCCAGAGAAAAAGTGCCTCTCCAGCAGTTCTACCTCCCACAATCCTCTGTTGCTCTTCCCAACGGACACTCCTGTCCTTCAATCCCCCTTGCAACATTTCAATACACTCTTCTTTGTGCCAAACTTTTTCTACATCATCTACACAAAGAGCTTTTGAAAGGTTAAAATCCTCCACAAATGTTAGCTATTCTTATAAATTCATACCCAAATCATAATCTGGTCCCTCTTTCCATTTTCTTCCCAGGATGACAAAGAATAAGTAGTCAAATCACTCAATTTATTTTACAAAATTCACTGCATTTCTGAATATTCAAAAACAATTTCTCAAATTGTATTTACCAAATTACAGCTGGATTTATTATTTACTTTCCTTTAAAAACTGAACTCCATCACAGCTTTGACTCTGCCTTACATCATATGTGAACAAAAAATTAATGTAGATATTCTAGATATTATTCAACCTTTCTTTTAACCATCAGAGTTCTTACAATGGACAGGATTACACATAGAATTATAGAAAATTATAACTGAAAGGGACCTTTGCAGGTCATCAATCTCCTTTTTCAGATGACAAATCTGAAACCCAAAGCAGAGGAGTAGCTCAGCCAAAGTCACATGGCTACTAATGAATGCGGATTGAAATTATATATCTTGAATATATGTCTAGTGGGCATTCTCTTATACATACTCATTGATTAATGGGCCTGGAAGAAGTCCATAGCTCTTTAATAAAATATCTTGCCTTGGCTCAAAATGACATGAATTCTCACGAATAATTTAATATATCATGTGTTGTTAGGGCCCAGATCCTTGAAGCTGTGTAATTAGAATTTGCTCTCCAGGACTCTCTTACCTAGGATCCTATTTTCATACTCAGTCAGCATACTAACCTAGGGAAGATATAAGTTTTGTGTAGCTCCTCCCTCTCTCTATCTTCCCAGTAAAGCTGTTGTGGAGGTTGGGTGAGAGTCAAGCAGGAGATTTTTACCCACATGTTTTTACTAGGTTTTCTAATTGTGTTTTTTATTTCTTCTACTTCAAGTGATTGTTAATAAACTTTATAAAATATAATACTTGGTGTTATTGGATATTACTTCAAATTTTACAAAGCATTTTCTTTCCTTTTCACTGTTCAGGTTCCTCAAGCTGTGTGCAGTGATAGCTGTGGCCCTGGTTTCAGGAAAACCCCAAGGGAGGGAGAGCCTGTCTGCTGCTTTGACTGTTCTTCATGCCCAGAGGGGGAGATTTCCAATCAAACAAGTAAATATTTGCAATGACCTTCCCTACCAAAGTCACTAAAAATATAAACAACTGGTATTTGGATCTTGAGGTCATGTGGAATTCATGGGAACATCAAAGAAAGAGTAGCAAGATATGCAGCCACAAGGAGGAGCTGATTGTTTTCCCTTTGTCCATCTCACTTGCTTGGTCTTTTCAGGTAATATATATCTTGTCATGGGTATGATGATCAGCTGGATTAATATGTAGAGTCATCTAGAAGTAGAGGAGCCTCAGCAGCCATCTAGTTCAATTCCTTCTAATCAAGGAAAGAATGGAGAGTGTGACTGCTAAGACTTTTGGGGGTTAAGTGACTTGCCCAAGGTGATAACTGTTAAAAAAAAACAGAGGTAGGATCTCCACTTGGTTCCTCTGAGGCGGTGTTTTTTTGTTGTTGTTTGGCCTTTTTAAAAGAAGACTAATGACATAAGCAGATGATGTCTAGTCTTGTGCATAACTTGGATTTAAGTGTCATTGAATTGAACAAAGTCATTAGCCTGACTTGTTCTTCCAGAGTCATTGAGTTCAAGTGAGAAGGCAAAAGTCAGGATGACTGGTAATAATACTGGAGGTAGTAGATGATATCAGCATCTTCAATGTCTATCTATGTTCTGAGCACTCCATAGATCCTACCTCTGCGACCTTCATAACTATGGAAACAATTATTTTTATCTACCCATTCCAGCAAACCAATTATTTGCCTGTTTGGGCTAAACACTGTATAATTAACTGATACTTTAATGACCAGTTTTTGAATCTCAGCCTGGTTTAGTCAATCTGCTGTGTGCATACCACAGCTTCTTGTACTCATAAGTGAGAATTGACTGCCAGATGAACACCAAAGATGGATAATTAATTCTAAAATTAAAAGGTGTTAGACCTCCTTGGACATCCATACACCTCAAAGTACATTTGCTTTATTGTGGTGTAGTGGATAGAGCACTGGAACTGGAGTCAGGAAAACCTTGAAGTTAAATTATATTTCATATACCTAGTAGCTGTGTGACCATGTGTATAATGCAACATCCATGGGTTTCACTTTCCCCATCATTATAATTTGATAAGTTTAGATTATATGTCATAAGATGTCCTTGCTATTTTGCCAAAGATCTTTGAAAGGCAAAGTGGTTCAGTGAAAAGAAAAGTTAATATGGGGTCAGAGGACTAGGTTTCAAATAATGTCTCTGCTATATCTGTATAACCTTGAGTAAGTTATGTCACTCTGTGGTCCTTAATTCTTTTGTATCTATAATAAAATGATTGTTATAGGTGACATCAACCATCCATTTCAGGATGAAATCAATGATCCTATGCAAATTATGTATTATCAAGAAGGAGATGGTGATATTCAATGTCTAAAGTTTCTAATTGGATAAATTCTTCAGAACATGGTATAGATGAAAGTGTGAGGATAGGATTAACTCTCCCCTTGTCTACTTTTAGCTAATCAAATCAAGAACTCAAAGCACCTCTCCTTAACCATTCTTCTTTCCCAATGGAATCACAAGAGGGATTATGCAATTGGAATCTTTTCCCCAGGACTCTAAATCCCAGCTTCCCATGGTCCTTCTCACATTAAATCCTTATGTTTTGGGGATAAAGATTTTGTGTGACCCCCACCCCTCTCTCTTTTCCTGCAAACATGGTCAGGAAAGCTTTCTTTACTCAGGTTTTTACTTTTGTTCTTTATTATTTCTTTTACTTCAAGGGATTACTAATTAACCTTATAAAATATAACACTTGGAGTTATTGAATATTAATTTTAATCTTACAATAGAAACAATTATAGAAAAAAACAATCCAAATGAGGCAAATAATAACTCACAACAATATATACAAAATAGGGCTCATCCATGCTATACTCAGAGTAGAAATCCCCCTCAATGTGGGGAAGCCCAGAGAAATGGCCAAGGATCTTTGTGAAGGTATGAGAGGGGGAAAAGGATTCTGGAAAAAGAGGGTGAAATTTGATTTTCCTGACCCTGAAATCTTAACACCAGTTATCCGAGTCCATTCTCCCCCACTCTATAAAAATGAACTTCATGCAACCCTAAAGGTTGGAAACACCTATTATGATTGCCTCTTAGACATTGGAGCTTCCAGATCAGTTTTTCTGAGTAAGCCAGATTCTGAATGCAATTCTGTTGGCTCTTTAAATGTAGTAGAAGCATCAGTAGCACCTCTAAAGTTCCCAAAGTTTCTGCTCGAATAGTATCTTTGGGACCCTATCAATAGAACATTATTTTCTTGTAATACATGTTTCCCCTATAAATTTGTTTGGGAGAGATCTTTTATATAAACTTAGAGTCACAATAGCATGCTCTCAAGAAATGTAAGGGTTAAAATTTAAAAAAATGTTGGACTAAATTTATCAGAATGTAGACTCCAGGAATTTAATTAATTCCAAATGATTTTTGTAGCAATTTATTTATAAAATAGAGGGAAGGAGTGAAAGTAGAGAAATGAGAAAGAGGGAAGAGTAAGAGATCTAGCTTAACAAGCAAGACTGAGCTCAAGCCCTGGCTTTATTCTGGCAAGACTCCAGAAGCCCCAGCTATAGGGCCTAGGGGTCAGTTAACAAGGATTTTAACCACAAGGCCTCTTCCCAGAAGAGGGGTCCTTCTGGAGGCTAGTACCTCTTAGAACGAACCAAGGAAGGGACTCAACCTTTTTCACTCACCTACCTAGTAATCCTTATAGAAGGCAGTCCTCAGCTGGAGCTCCTTCAGGGTCCAGTTCAAGGCAAAAACCCCTATTCACAGGAAGTTCTTGCCACTTGTAAAGATCATTCCTTTTTGTAACTTCCTGTGCTTTCTTTCCATTTTACATGTAATAATTACAGCTAAAGCTTTGCTTAGGACTGCCAAGGGTGCAGTCAGTCAATTCTGATTTGCCATCCACTATCACACATTTAGGTCACAGACCTCCCCACTCAGGTATAAGTGGGGCATATATGCTTCCAGTGATTAAATCTAAAAACAGGCAGGGGAGAGTTAATCCCATCTTCACAGATGGTGGTAGGATGCTAGAATTGCTTGAGGAATCCTTAAATTTGATCCTTGTACTTCTTTCAGACAGTCAGGAAGTAAAGGAGCCTCCCATATATGAAATACCAACTGATATACTGGAGTCTCTCTGGGTCACATCTTCTTCTGATGTAGGCCTACTCAAATCAGCTATTCCTGTACAAATTAAAAGAAAATTGGACCACCTCCTTCCATTCCTCAGTATCACTTATCCAAAGACTCAACTAAGAGAATTACTCCAGTAATAAATTCATTAATTGAGCAAGGAATAACAATCCCATTCAAGTCCGAATATAATACACTCATTCTACCTGTAAAAAAAGCCAGAATTAGGCATAGATGGAAAACCTGTCTATATAGACTTATACAAGTTTCAAGGGCTATAAATAATCATGTCATAAAGAGACATTCTCTGGTTCCAAGCCCAGCCACAATTATCTCCTTTATTACTAGCACAGCCACATAGTAGACCTGTGTTCAGCATTCTTCTCAATACCAATTCATGAAAATTCCAGGAATATATTTGCCTTCACCTGGAAAGGTTTTCAGAGGAGATGCTCACAATTACCACAAGGGTTTGTGGATAGTCCTACATTGTTCTTGCAAATTCTAAATCAGGATTTAGAAAATGTTACATTTCAGAATAACTATTTGATACAATTTGTAGATGATTTGCTCTTGGCTTCACCAAATGTCACAGTGTGCCAAGAAGAGAGCAGGAATCTTATTTTAGAACTACATAAGAGAGGCCACAAGGTCTCAAAGGCAAAAGTTCAGTGGTGTTTTCCTAAAATGGAATATTTAGGATTCACTTTAACTGATAGTGCCTGTTCCATTTCCCCTAAGCGCATTGGAGATATTTAAAAACTGAGTGTCCCTTCTACTAAGAAACAGTTGAGAGCTATATTAGTAGCAACAGGGTTTTGTAGACAATGAATCACTTGCTATGGGAAATCATTAAACCCCTTATAGCACTGACAAAAATTCAGTCCCTGAATCACTTAAATTGGAGATGGAACACTATTAAAACAGGCTATCCTGTCTGCCCCTGCTCTAGGTATTCTGGCTTACAAAAAGCCATTTACTTTGTATATACACAGACAGAGAGGGGTAGCTTCAGGTGTTTTAATTCAAACATTAGGACCTGTTCAATGTCCAGTTGTTTACTATTCATCCCAGCTGGACCCAGTAGCTTCAGGAGCAGCACCATGTCTTAGAGGTGTAGCTGCCACAGCTTTATTAGTAACTAAAACTGCTGATTTAGTATTGGGAAGCCCATTAATAATAATGTGCCCACATGAAGTCGAAGTATTGTTGCTAAGAAATAGTACACAGACATTTTCTAATGAAAGACTCGCAAGAAATGAGTTAACCTTGTTGGGCAATGAAAATATTACCTTAAAATTCTGTACAATTCTTAATCTTGCCACCTTGCTCCCAGATTTACCAGTTTCAGGAGAACATTTGTACAGTTGTGAATCTTTAGTGTCTATGGCTGAAAAGCCTTGAGATAATCTCCTGGACATTCATTTAGACAACCTAGAATTAGGCTTATTCACTGATAGTTCTTTTTTTTTCATGAGGAATGACATATGCTACACTGGAGGTGCTGTAGTCACAGAATTTGACACTGAGTAGTCAGCTTCACTGCTTTCAAATATAAGTGCTCAAGGTGTAGAACTGATAGCTGTTAAAAGAATGGGGTATAAATGGATATATATGCATAATAACTGCAGTTGGTGGGAGGAACACCTACTCCTTTTACCCTGGCTGCTGCTATAAATTACCCTCTTCTCCCTGACAGGCTTGGTTGATTAACCTGTCAGTGACTCCTTCTAACAGCTGCCCAAGTGAGGACCCCTTAAGAGGTTAGGTGGATGGTTACCCTCTCTAGGCCCAACCTGGTGTTGGATTGATTGGTAATGGGCTATTGCTTAGCTTTAGATAATGATTAGGATCTGATTGCATAATTTAGCCCCCTTCCTAAGGGCTGTGATAGAATATCCACTCGGGACGGTACTTGTTATTAAACATTTTTATCTATTGATAGGAAAAGATAATAAGGTACAGGATTGGGGATTGAAAACCCTATTGCTCTATTTGACTATTAACTAATTGATAATCAGGATGGGAGACTGCTAGGTTGGTGGAGGCTTGAGGTCTTCACCCTCTCTCTATCTCTGATGGAACCTGGCCACAGCCAAGCCAGAGACTATGGAAGGCTATTGCTGTAGATAAATATTGATGGTCTGTGTATTCTCTCAGCTGTCCTACCAATAATATTGTTGGTTAACTAGCTCTCACAGTCTAGCAAGGAAATAGGTTCAGGCTTTGGCCTACCCCTTCTTCTTCAACCACCCTTCAACCACTCTCTGCCCCATTTGATCCACAGAGATTTGCTCAAGTCTCAACTCAGAGATCTGAGATCTCAAGTTCTAAGCCTGAGTCTTGAGACTTCCTCCACTGTAGCTGTAAGGTGTGTGTGTGTGTGTGTGTGTGTGTGTGTGTGTGTGTGTGTGTGTGTGTGTGTGTGTGTAGTGGGGGCTAACCGACGTTTGCCCCTGGCTCACGGCACCTGGAAACATTTCGAATCTCTCAATTGCCATCCCTGTCAGTCAAGGTGGCATCCATCTTATCCCAGATTAATTATTATAACATAGCTCTAAAACTTGCCTGTATAATTGCCAGAGATAAGAAGGCAAAAATGTACAGGGATTCTCTTTTTTTTAATTGAAAGATTTTACTTAATTAATTGATTTAGAATATTTTTCCATGGTTACATGATTTATGTTCTTTCCCTCCTTCATCCTCTCCTGCACAGTCAATGAGTAATTCCACTGGGTTTTATATATGCCATTGATCAAGACCTATTTCTGTATTATTAATATTTCCATTAGGGTGATTGCTTAGAGCAGTGATGGGCAAACTATTGCCTGTGGGCCAGATGCAACCCCCTGAAACATTCTATCCAGACGCACAACAGTATTCCTAATCTGAAAAATACAATGAGAACTATACAATAGAATGAAACTTCGAAAGAGTTGCTTTAGAAACAGACTGACAGATGAGCATTTCCTTTCATTTGGCCCTCTCTTTAAAAAATTTGCCCATCACTGGCTTAGAATATACATTCCAAATCATGTCCCCATGTACCCATGTGGTCAAGCAGTTGTTTTTCTTCTGTGTTTCTATTCCCACAGTTCTTTCTCTGGATGTGAATAGCATAATTTCTCATAAGTCCCTCAGAATTGTCCTGGATTATTGCATTGAGGCTAGCAGAGAAGTCCATTACATTCAATTAAGACACAGTTTTCTTTCTCTGTGTATATGGTTCTCCTGGTTGTGCTCCTTTCACTTTTACATCAATTCCTGGAGGTTGTTCCAGGTCACATGAAATTCCTTCAGGTCATTATTCCTTATATCACAACAGTATTCCATCACCAACACATACCACAATTTTTTCAGTCATTCCCCAATCGAAGGGCATCCCCTCATTTTCCAATTTTTGCCACTAAAAAGATTGCAACTATAAATATTTTTGTATAAGTTTTTTCCTTATTATTTCTTTGGGGTATAAACCCAGCAGTGGTGTGGCTGGATCAGACAGTCTTTTAAAGCCCTTTGAGGATAGTTGCAAATTGCCATTCAGAATGGTTGGATCAATTCACAACTCCACCAGCAATACCTTAATGTTCCAATTTTGTCACCTCCCCTCCAATATTTATTACTTTCCTTTGCTGTCATTTTGGCCAATCTGCTACCTGTGAAGTCGTACCTGACAGTTATTTTGATTTGCATTTCTCTAATTGTAAGAGATTTAGAACACTTTCTCATGTGCTTATTGATAGTTTTGATTTCTTTATTTGAAAATTGCCTATTCATGTCCCTTGCCCATTTATCAGTTGGGGAAAGGCTTGATTTTTTTCTACAATTGATTTAGCTTCTTATAAATTTTAATAATCAGACCTTTGTAAGCAGTTTTTCTTATAAAGATTTTTCCCAATTTCTTACTTCCCTTCTGATTTTGGTTGCGTTGGTTTTGTTCGTACAAAATCTTTTTAATTTAATGTAATCAAAATTATTTATTTTACATTTTGTAGTTTTTTCTAACTTTTGCTTGGTCTTAAAATCTTTCCTTTCCCATAGATCTTACAGGCAAACTATTCTATGTTCATCTAATTTACTTATAGTTTCCTTCTTTAAATTCAAGTCATTCACTCATTCTGAATTTATCTTCATGTAAGATGTGAGATGTTGATATAAAGCTTATCCCTCCCATATTATTTTCCAATTTTCCCAGCAGTTTTTGCCAAGTAGTGGATTTTTGTCCCAAAAGCTGTGCTCTTTGGGTTTATCATACACTTTCTTGCTGAGGTTATTTTCCCCAAGTCTATTCCACTGATCTTCCCTTCTGTCTCTTGACCAGTACCAAATTGTTCAGATGACCACTACTTTATAGCATAGTTTTAGATCTGATACTGCTAGTCACCCCTCCTTCACATTTTTTCATTATTTTCCTTGGTATTCTTGATCTTTTTTTCTTCCAAATAAACATTGTTATAGTTTTTTTTCTAATTCAGTAAAAAGTTTCTTGGTAGTTTGTAGTATACAGAATTGGGGGTTATAGTTTTTCTAGCTTTGGCTGAGTTCCAAAATCAGTTGGGCTTTTAGAATCTTGAGGAGAGAGGCAGTTGACTGGATCTTCCGTGAAGGGAGGAAGTCAATGAGCGAGCTCTTATATTATCTAGCTTCAATATTGAAATTTAGCCTAGCATTGATAGATTTACTTAAGAAATTATTATTTTAGAGAGACCCTTTATATCTTCCTTTCCTAATACCACCCTGCCTTCCCTCCCTTACCTTAGTGGCTGTGGAGTTTATAAGGAGAGAAATTAGAGAGGAGTTAAATCTGTGAAGAGTTATCTAATTGACAGCATTATTTATAATTTAATCAAATCATCATTTATTCCCTTTAGATAGCATTTTGTAAAACTGAATAAGGCAGGTCCTTACTCAGATTCCATCTTTACTTCCCTTCCCCCACCTGAGGTTCCTGAGATAACTGATAGGGCTTTCCTTTAACCCACCTTCCTAACAAACATCCCTCAAACAATTAAACCCTTTGTGTTTCAATAGTCCTATTTAGTGTAATTTGTCTGTTAGTTATCAAGAGGGGAGAAGAGGGAAAGAGACAACATACTCTGGGCTTAGAGGGTAGCTGGGCATCCATCTTGAAAGGAAGGTGTTACTTCAAAATAGGTCCCTTCCTGTGAAATTAACTAAAGCCTGTTTGTTAATTTCAGTCTAGTCTATTACCCTCAGCTTGTGTTTGAGTCTAAGTCCCAGTCTGTAAGCCTGCAGTGTTAACCTGTGTAGTTTAACTTCTTTCTCCCAAAAAGATCTCTGTTTCCCTTCTGTGTTATACTCCTGACTTCAGTCCTTTTATACCCTGAATCTCCTTTAATCCCAGCCTACCTGTAGCCTAGTTTATCCACTCACCAAGTCTCCAACATCTTCCTTTCAATTCCCTTATCCCAAACACCTTTCCTCAAATTACCCTCTTAACAAGTTTAATAGGTATGGAACTGAATAAGTAAATTAATTTAGGTAGGATTGTCATTTTTATTATGATAGCTTGTCCTCTCCATGAGCAATTAATGTTTTTCCAGTTGTTTAGATCTAGTTTTAATTGTGTGGAAAGTGTTTTGTAGTTGTTTTCATATAATTCCTGTGTTTGTCTTGGCAGATAAATTCCTAAGTATTTTACATTTTCTAGGGTGATTTTAAATGGAATTTCTCTTTCTAACTCTGGCTGCCAGGGTTGTGTTAGAAATATATAGGAATGTTGATGATTTATGTGGTTTTATTTGGTATACTGCAACTATGCTAAAGTTGTTGATTATTTCCTCTAGCTTTTTAGGTGATTCCCTAAAAATTCTTTAAGCAGACAATCATATCATCTGCAAAGAGTGATACCTTGGTCTCCTCATTGCCTATTTTAATACCTTCAATTGATTTTACTTCTCTAATTGCTACTGCTAGAGTTTCTAGCAATGTTAATTCTAGTAATATTACAATGTTAATTAATGGAGATGATAATGGGCATCCTTGTTTCACTCCTGACCTTATTGGGAATGCTTCTAATTTTAATTTTTCTAATTTTTCCCCTTTGCAGATGAAGCTTGCTGATGGTTTAAGATATGTACTGTTTATTAGTTTTAGGAAAGACCCTTCTGTTCCTCTACTTGTTAATGTTTTCAATAGGAATGAGTGATGCATGTCAAAGGCTTTTTCTGTAGCTATTGAGATAACCATGTGATTTTTTTTTGTTTGGTTGTTGATATGACCAATTATGTTGATGGTTTCCCTGATATTAAACCATCCTTTCATTCCCAATATATATCTGATCAGAGTGAATAACCCTCCTGATCACTTGCTGGAGTCTTTTTGCCAGTAGTCTGTTTAAGATTTTTGCATCTATATTCATTATGGAGATTGGTCTATAGTTTTCTTTCTCTGTTTTTGATCTGCCTGGCTTTGGAATGACTACCATATTTGTGTCATGAAAGGAAAGTGGTAGACTCTTTCTTTGCTTATTGTGTCAAACAGTTTGTATAGTATTGGAATTAGTTGTTCTTTGAATGTCTGATAGAATTCACTTATGAATCCAACTGGTCTTGGAGATTTTTTCTTAGGGAGTTTTTTGATGGCTTGCTCAATTTCTTTTCTTGATATGGGATTTTTTAAGTATTCTATTTCTTCTTCTGTTAGTCTAGACAATTTATATTTTTGCAAATATTCATCCATATCACCTAGATTGCCATATTTATTGCCATATAGTTGGGCAAAAAAGTTTTAATGGTTGCCTTAATTTCCTCTTCAATAGAAGTAAGATCTCCCTTTTCATCTTTGACACTGTTAATTTGGCTTTCTTTTTTCCTTTTTTTTAGACTGACCAGTAGTTTGTCTATTTTGTTAGTTTTTTCAAAGTACCAACTTCTAGTCTTCTTTATTAATTCAATAGTTCTTTTGCTTTCGATTTAATTGATTTCTCCTTTAATTTTTGGATCTCTAATTTAATTTTCATCTGGAGATTTTTAATTTGTTCACTTTCTAGCTTTTTATTTGCATGTCCAAGTCATTGAACCCTGTCTTCCCTAATTTGTTAATATATGCACTCAAGGATATCAAGTTCCCCCTGAGTACTGCTTTGGATGTATCCCATGAATTTTGATAGACTGTTTCATCATTGTCATTCTCTTAAATGAAATTATTAATTGTTCCTCTGTTTTGTTCTTTAACCAATTTTGGAGAATCATATAATTTAATTTCCAATTAATTTTTAGTTTGCCTCTCCATGTACTCTTACTAAATATTATTTTTATTGTACTATTATCTGAAAAGTTTACATTTATTATTTTGGCTCTTTTGCACTTGTTTGCCATGTTTTTATACCTTAGTACATGGTCAATTTCTTTGAATGTACCATGTGCTGCTGAAAAGAAGATGTATTCCTTTTTGTCCCTATTTATTTTTCTCCACTTATGTATTAACTTTAATTTTTCTAAGATTTTCATTCACATCTCTTACCTCTTTCTTATATATTTTTCTTGGTTTGATTTATCTAGATCTGATAGAGGAAGATTCAGGTTTCCCTCTAGTATAGATTTATTATATATTTCCTCCTTAAGCTCAACCAATTTCTCCTTTAGAAATTTGGATGGTATACCAACATTCATACATTTTGAGTACTGATATTTCCTCATTATCTTACTTCCTTTTATCAGGATGTAATTACCTTCCCCTCTTTTAACTAGATCTATTTTTACTTTGGCTTTGTCAGATATCATGATTGTGAATCCTGCCTGATTCCTGCCTTCTTTTTCTCAGTTGATGCCCAACAGATTTTGTTCCAGCCTTTTACCTACATCTTGTGTGTGTCTACCTGCCTCATGTGTATTTCTTGTAGACAATATATGGTAGGAATTTGGTTTCTAATCCATTCTTCTATTTGCTTCTGTTTTTACATTCAGAGTTATGATTACCACCTATGTATTCCCCAATATTTTGATTTCCTCTCCTTGTCCTGCCCTTTCTTCTTTCACTAATTCCTTCCTCACCAGTGTTTTGTTTTTAATCAATCCCCCTAATCCCCACCCTTATTTTACTTCCCTTTCTTCCCCCTCCCTTCTTATTCTCCTCTTACTTTTTTAGGGTCTTTTTAAGCTACCCCCACACTATCCCTCCCTAGTATTGCTTCCCTCCCCACCAGTCCATTTGTTGCTCTTTTATTTCTCTATAGGGCATGAATCAATTCTATATCCCAATGGATCTTATTGTTTTTCCATCTGTGGGTCAATTTCAATGCATGTAGAATGAAGTATTTCCTGTCTCCAACCTCTTTACCCTTACAGTGTATTGGTCTTCTCCCCTGCTCCTACCATGCTCCTCTTTATGAAATATAAATTTACCCTTTTTCATCTCTTTTCCCATTTTTCTTAATATTATCTTCTTTTTACCTCTTTTTACATAATTATACATACACAATATATATCAACATTTCATCCTATACTGTTTGTCACTGTTCCCTCTAAGTATACTTCATCTAGCTACCCTGATGATAATAACAATTTTAAGAGTTACCAATATCATCTTTTCTTAGAGGATTACAAATCATTTGAACTTATTGGGGCCCTACAAAAAAAAGTTTTGGATTTCTTTCCCCTTTCTTAATTACTTTTTGGTGATTCTCTTGAGTTCTGTGTTCAGACATCAAATTTTCTATTTAAGTCCAGTCTTTTCTTTATGAATTCTGGGAAGTCTTCCATTTTGTTAAAAGACAATACTTTCCCCTACAAGAATATACCCAGTTTTTCTGGGTAGTCAGTTCTTGGCTATAAACCCAGTTCCCTAGTTTTCCAGAATATCATATTCCATGCTTTCTGGTACTTTAATGAAGATCCTGTGATATCTTAACTGTGGTTCCATGGTATCTGAATGACTTATTCTTAGCAGCTTGTAATATTTTTCTCTTGGTCTGGTAGTTCTTGAATTTGACTATAACATTCCTAGACATTATTAATTGGGAATTAAATGTAGGAAGTGATCTGTGGATTATTTAAAACTCCACTTTTCCCTCTTGTTTGAGAGTGTAGGGGTAGTTTTCTTGGATAATTTCCTGTAGGATGATGTCCATCATCCTTTTGTCATGATCTTCCAGTCATTTCCTTTTATCATGACCTTCCAGTAGTCCAATAATTCTTAAAGTGTCTCTCCTCCATCTTTTTTCAAGATCTATGGTTTTGTCAATGAGGTGTTTCATATTTTCCTCAATTTTTTCATTCTTTTGATTTTGTTTTATAGATTCTTGTTGCCTTGTGAAGTCATTTGCTTCTAGTTGTTAGATTCAAATTTTTAAAGGCTGAATTTCATCCCTGGCTTTTTGGTCATCCTTCTCTTTCTGATCTGATTTTCTTTGTAGGTCATTTTTTACCTTCTTTACCTCATTTTCGAGCTGGTCAATTTTGGATTTCAAGACACTATTTTCTTGTTTTCGTTCATGTATTTTATTTTCCCAATTGTCTTCAGCCTCTCTTACTTGTTTTTTAATTGAATTTTTAGTTCTTCCAAAGACTGTGTCGAATTCAGTGGAGTTTCTATGATTTTTCTTGATGTTCCTTGGTCCTCCTCTTTTCCATTTGCACTTTGTTCATTACCTGGATAAAAGCCATTGATGTTAATTGCTTTTTTCTTTTTCTGTTGTTTACTCATATTTTTTCCTTCTTTCCCACTGTAATTGGCTGAAATCTTGCTCCTCTGATTATTTGATAGATCTGTGGGTTTCGGCTATTCTGTCCTGAAAGGGCTTCTTTCCTGCTCTGCTGATTGACTTGGTTAGGCTGATGGTATTAATGAGCCCTGAGGTTAGAACTTCCCCAGCTAGCAGCAGAAGCTGAAGATTTAGATCAATGATTCCCAAAGTGGGCACTACTGCCCCCTGGTTCAATAAATAGTTTCATAATTTCCAGGGAATGCTAAGTAATATTTTTTCTGGAAAGGGGGCAGTAGGCCAAAAAAGTTTGGGAAACACTGAATTGTAGATCATAATGGCTACTTTCAGTGCAATCTATCCTAGAAGGGTGTTGGAGCTTACTTGCCCTCTGAAGACTTCTTATCTGCCCTATTGAGAAGATTAAGCCAAGGATGAATTGATCTGCAGAGCTGGATGTGCTTTGATGCCAAAACCTCAAGAAGTTGGGGTAAGATGGAGCGTTTTGGCTGTGACTAGGCTGCCTTCTCTGTGCTTCTTCTCTAGCTGACTCTCTGCCATCTGTATCCAATGACATGAGCCTGGCACAGCTGTGCCAGAAAGCTACTCCCTCTGGGTTAGCACCCTTGCCCACTCAGAGATTCCAGGAACCACTGGATATTCAGCACAGTAGGTGGGGGATGGTCCTAGGATCTTCCTTCTTCCTTTCCCTTGAAAAAGTTTTTTCTCCTTTCTTAATTACCTTTTGGTGATTCCCTTGAGTTTTCTGTTTAGGCATCAGATTTTCTGTTTAAGTTCAGTTTTTTCTTTTTGAATGCTTGAAAGTCTTCTATTTTATTAAATGACCATACTTTCCCCTCCAAGAATACATTCAGTTTTTCCAGGTACTTGATTCTTTGTGGTACATCCAGTTCCCTTGCTTTCCAGAATATCATTTTCCATGCCTTCCCATCTTTCAGTGTAGATGCATCAAGATCCTGTGCTATCCTAACTGTGGTTCCATGGTATCTGGATGACTTCTTCTTAGCAGCTTGTAATATTTTTTCCTTTGTCTGGTAGCTCTTGAATTTGGCTATAACATTCCTGGGTGTTGTCAATTGGGAATTAAATACAGGTGGTGATCTATGGATTCTTTCAATCTCCACTTTTCCTTCTTGCTCAAGAATGTCAGGGTAGTTTTCTTGTATAATTTCCTGTAGGATGATGTCCAGGGTTTTCCTTTTGTCATGATCTTCCAGGAGTCCAATAATTCTTAAATTGTCTCTCCTGGATCTGTTTTCAAGGTCTGTGGTTTTGTCAATGAAGTGTTTCGTATTTTCCTCAATTTTTTCATTCTTTTGATTTTGTGTTATTGATTCTTGTTGCCTTGTGAAGTCATTTGCTTCTAGTTGTTGGATTCAAATTTTTAAAGACTGAATTTCATCCCTGGCTTTTTGGTCATCCTCCTTCTGGTCTAATTTTCTATGTAGGTCACCTTTCACCTTCTTTGCCTCATTTTCAAGCTTTCAAGGTTAATTCTGGCTTTCAAGGCACTATTTTCTTGTTGGTTCATATGCCTATATTTTCACATTACTTGTTTTCCTTTTTAAATTCTTTTCCCAATTGTCTTTAGCCTCTCGTAATTGTTTTTTCAATTGTGTTTTGAGTTCTTCTAAAGCCTGTGTCCAATTCGTTGGAGTTTCTGTGTTTTTCATTGGTGTTCCTTGGCTATCCTCTGTTCCTTTTGCTCTTTGTTTATTACCTGGATAGAAGCTGTCAATTGTAATTTATTTTTTCTTTTTCTATTGTTTACTCATATTTTTTCCTTCTTTCCCCCTGTCATTGGCTGCAATCTTGCTCCTTTGATTATTTGCTGGATCTGTAGGTTTTGGCTATTCTGTCCTAAAGGACCTTCTTTACTGCTCAGCCAATTGACTAGGTTAGGCTGTTGGCATTGATTGAGGTCAGATCTTCCCCAGCTGGCAGCAGAAGTTTCTGGTGTAGGTGAAGGGAGCTATGCTTCCAGCCCTGCTATCAAGGTATTCTGTAGTGGTTATAACCTTTGTCCTGGCATCACAATCAGTTGTATTCTTACCACTACTCTCAGAGATCAGTCTATGTAAGAGGGGTATTGGAGCTTGAGCTTCCCTGCTCTCTGACAGTTTCTTTTCTGCCCTAATGATAATGTTAAGGCAGGGCAGAGTTGATCTGCAGCACTGGATGTGCCCTGAGGCCAAAGTCTGGAGAAAAGTTGAGGAGAGGCAAGTTAGAGTGTTTCGGATGCATCCAGGCTGCCCTCTCTGTGCTTCTCCTCCAACTGCCTTCCTGCTGTCCATCTTCAATGCCTTGACCCTGGTGCAGCTGTGCTAGCAAGGCTCTCTCTCCGAACTAGTGCCTCTGACCACCCAGAGATTCTAGCCACCATTGGAGACTCAGCACTGTGGTTGGGGGAGGAGTCCTCAGACCTTTCTTCTTCCTTTCCCTTAAGTCTAACAGTTCAAGAATTCAGTTTTTTTGGCATATCTTTTAAGTTGAATTGAGCAGGAGGATCCCCAAACTCTGTCCTACTGTTATATTTGGTTTTCTATCTCCTTGAAGAACTTTGCTTTTGATTGGTATGGAAGGATTTTAAGAGGTCTGGAATTTTGCTGTGTCTAACCTGTCATTGTCCCAGAATTCCCCTTACAGGGATTATCAATATGTATTCGGTATATGTCATGCAGTGGGTATGCTATAGCTCCAAAGGTGATTTTTAACCTCAGCTGGAAAAATGTATCACGATTGGCACAATCATTCATGAATTCCTTTCTGCTTTCTAGCTCCATGAAGCCCTAGATGTGGCTCATTGTTCTGCCCTTACAGGTGGAACTGACTCTGTTTCTAGAGGGAAACATTGGGCAGATACAGCAGCAAAGCTCACTGCCTCTGAATGACCTAAATTTATCCCTATCCAATAATGAATAGGAAGTGGAAAAAATGGAAACAAAAGTTTAACGCTAAACATATAGATAGAGTATGGGTGTCATCTGAAGGAAAATCTCTACTCTTTTGAAGTTTTATCACCAAATATGCTCATCCATTCACAAAAATGGCCATTTTGACACCAAGGTCACTGAAGATTCTGTTAAGAGTATGGATAGCCCCTGGTATAATTACCATAGTCTCTAAAGTGTGGACAGCCTACTCCACCTGTCAAGTTTATAATCAGCATGCCTTTCATGGCAAAGTGTTTGGTGGGCATCCACTAGATTACACACCACTTGAGCATCTTCAAATCAACTTTATCATGATACCAAAGGCCAGATATTATAAATTTTGTGTAGTCACTGTGTATCAGCTGACCAGATGGCTGGAAGCATTTCCTAGTGCCTGAGCAACAATGACTTTTGTTGCCAGGATACTCTTAAAAGTGATTATTCCTTGCTTTGGCCTGCCAGCATGAATTGATTCAGCCAGGGCAACTCATTTTACTGATTCAGTTTTGTCTCAGATATATTCTTTTTGGGGATTCACTCCCAAATTCTATGTACCATATCATCCCCAGAGGTCAGGCCAAGTTGAGAGAATGAACAGAGATCTAAAGACTATGATTGGAAAATTGTGCACTGAGACACACTTTAAATGGCCCAAAGTTCTCCCTCAAGCTCTATTCTACCTTCAAAGCAGGCCCTGGGGAGATCTACACATCTCACCATTTTAGATGATTTTTGGATATTTCTATATAGGCTAAGTCTTTTTCTCCTGCTGACACATCATAACTACGGGTGGGGGGAGACACTTCTATTGCTTCCTATATACAGGACTTACAGACTAAAATGTGAGAATTGCATGAATCTGTAGCTATAGTACAAGCAGGACCTATAGACTTCTCACTTCATGACCTAAACCCAGGACACAGGGTGTACATAAAGAACTTCCAGTGCACTAGAGAAACTCAGCCTGCCTGGGAAGGTCCATTTTAAGTACTGATAAGCACTCCAATAGCTATCAAAATTGGAGAAAAGGACTCTTGGATTCATTGACCACATATAAAACAAGTACATTCTATCAACACTGATTGACTGTATCCTGTCACATGCATTAGAGATAAAAGTCCATAGACAAGTGGACACTGTTTTGGCTGATACATTGAATTTCTGAATTTTTAAAAAATTTTATTTCTTTTCTTTTTAGTTTTTTTAATAGATTAGTTGATTTTTTCCTTTATTATTTCTTTTGGTTGAAGTACATATAATTATTATTAATGTTTTGGATTTTGAAGGATAAGTTTATAATGTATATTAGCTCTAATATCAATGAATACCCAAAAGCTTTAGAGTATGGAAACCTGCTATTGATTGATAAATACTGTGGTACTTTGATTAAAAATTGTGTCTGATTCCAGGAGAAGGGATCACAAAAGAGCCATTGTAGAATGCAAAAAAGCACAAGGTCAAGGAGTTGAATCTTTGTAGAATCCTTGTTGGATTGATGGGAATCTGTGCCAAGACAGAGGATTGTTTTGAGGTTCGAGGGACCATTTTTTGACATATATCAGATGCAGGTTTTCCTAGTGTCACATTGCAACAAGTACCTTAGTTTGGCTGCCATCTTGGCTCTCCTATCACTGAGAGTGAAGGCTACCTCAGGTCCTGATTTTAATGTGGAATTCTCAGCCAGAAGTCCACTGGCACAGCCTCCTCGATTCTCCAAATACAGGAAAGGAATGTACCCCTGCAGGGTACATTCCTTTCCTGTATTTGGAGAGATTGCCTGAGATTCCTGCCTTGGCTTTGGAGGAGACTCTTTCCCTGGATCCTGTGTGGGTGATGAGTGGCTTAGATTCCTGCCTTGGCTTTGGAGGAGGCTGTCCCAGTGGACTTCTGGCTGAAAACTCCGCATTGAAATCAGGACCTGAGGTAGCCTCCTGCCAGAGTGCTAAATCAGACTTCACTTCACCAGAGAAACTCTTAGGCCTGGCAGTCTTGTTAAGAATCTGTCTCTTTATCTACATTTTCCCACTTTCACTCTTTCCATTTCTTTGTTAAAAAAGCTACTAAAAGTCATTTTGACTTAAGCTATAATATTTTAAAATCGGCAAACACAATATAACTTTATAATACTCTTATTGAGTCAAAACCCCAATTTTAATCCTTACAAATGTACATCTGAAGAAGGCACTCTCAGCTGAAAGAGGTTCAGCTGAAGAAAGACTATGAGGAAAGAAGCAAGTTCAAGCTGGGAGTTTAATACTCAGGGTGAGTATGAGATGAAGAAATTTAGCCTGAATTTTGGGGATTGGTGAGATGATAAGCTCAGGAGAAAAACTGTATCTGGATGAATGAGATTAAATATTATAATCATGAAAAACATGTAGGTCTCAGTTTCTATGTACTAGGCATTGTGCTAAGTGCTTTATATTTATGATTTCATTTGATCCTTACACAAACACTTTGAGTTATTTTCCTTATTTTAAATATGAGAAAAGTTAGAAAGGCAGATAATAGGTGACATGCCCAGGGTCACCCAGCAATTAAGTGTCTGAGGCTAGATTTGAAACTCAAATCTAGCCAGGTAGCATGGTCAAAGCAATAATAGAAAATGAGATACTGCTTGAGGGAAAGATTACTTTTGGTTGCCTTCACATGTGTAGTAAATTAGGATTTAAAGTTGTGTATTGTAGGGGATTTTAATTTGATACAATAGGGTCCTATATTGAATATCTCTGTACATACTTTTTGTCTCCATTGAATACCTGATTATACTAGAAACTCTGGTGGAGGAAATTCATGATGAAAATTCCATTCCTATGCCATTAATGATTGAAATAATTAAAGAGTGTAAAAACTAGAACAGGTCTTAGATGTCTTTTGAAGAGAAAATAAGAGAAGTCTGTCAATGCTGAAGTATAGTCACTAAGTCTTTGTCGCTTTCTGGTGATAGATAAACCTATTAGAATAATGTAGTATAGGTAGATGGTCCATGGCTCAAAATTGGCTGCAAGCCAAGTCAGAGAGAAAAAAGATATTTTCAATTGTAAGTATTGAGAAAGAACTTTGACTTTGTATCAGAACCAGGTTACCAGAGTAGACACTTAATATGAGTTCATTTAATAACTGACACATTTTTTAAAAAGACATTCTGAGCATGGGAGCTTTTGAATGGTTTGGCCATCTCCTTAAATGACTGTAATGACTTGGAGCTTATGGTCATGGGTAAAGAGCCAGCACAAAATGGAGTTCCGAATAGCCAAAAATGACCATATTATCCACAAAAATTTAACCAGCCCTCTATGAAGTACCAAAAGACATAATCACACTCTTCACTCATAAAACAATGAGATGCTTCTTGTCCCCTACAGATATGAAGCATTGTGTGAAGTGTCCTGAAGTTGAGTATCCAAATAGAAAGAGAGATCTCTGCCTCCCCAAAGCCATTATCTTCCTGGATATTAAAGAACCTCTAGGAATCACGCTAGCCTGTGTGGCTCTTTTCTTCTCTGTGTTGTCAGCTCTGATTCTTGGGATGTTTGTGAAGTTTCGTGATACATCCGTAGTTAAAGCCAATAACCGGATCCTCAGCTACACTCTCCTCATCTCTCTCACCTTCTGTTTCCTCTGCTCCTTGCTCTTCATTGGCCGTCCCACTGCAGCCACCTGCCTCCTCCGACAAACAACTTTTGGGCTTGTCTTCACTGTGGCTGTTTCTTCCATTTTAGGCAAAACCATTCTGGTAGTTCTGGCCTTCAAGGTTACAAAACCTGGGAGCAGGAGTAAGGTATGGCTGCAACCTAGAGTGTCCAACTGTATTGTAGTCCTTTGTTCTGGCATTCAAGTGACTCTGTGTGGCATCTGGCTGGGAATCTCTCCTCCCTTCCCAGACACAGACATGCATTCTGAACCTAATCAGATCATCATTAAATGTAATGAAGGTTCTGTGTTTGGCTTCTACTGTGTCTTGGGCTACATTGGCTTCCTAGCTCTGGGGAGCTTCACGGTGGCTTTTTTGGCCAGGAGCCTGCCTGACACCTTCAATGAAGCGAAGTTCATCACTTTCAGTATGATGATATTCTGCAGTGTGTGGCTCTCCTTCCTGCCCACCTACCAGAGCACCAAGGGCAAAGCTATGGTGGTGGTGGAGATCTTCTCCATCCTGGCATCCAGTGCTAGCTTACTAAGCTGCATCTTTATCCCCAAGTGTTATGTGATCCTGCTGAGACCAAATGGAAACACTCAGGAATTTATAAGAAATAATCAAACTGCAAGAATGAGAAGCATTTGACTTGAGAAATTGAAAGGATTAGCAAATGAAATATTACAGAAATCTATGGAACAACACTGACCCAATCTGGTGATTTCGTTCTGAAACTAGTTCACTTGCCCTGCTATCCAATTTAGTGTCTAGTGCAAATTTTTTTCTATGAGAAAAATTTCCAATTTTGGAAACTTAGAAAAAACCATATTACATTGTTTGGACCTAGCCCTTTGTGGGGAGTTCTATAGAGGCCCATTAACATACAGCTAAGTTATCTTGACCAGAAGTGCAATCAGATCCTAAGACTGATGTAAAGAGTTTCCTCATTATTAGTCATCTCAGAGAATCTATATACCTCATCTTAAAAGTGGACACATCACCTAAATTAAATATTATTTTCATGTTAATCTGATTATAAACAGACACTTGGAAGGAATAGAACACCTCTTCTCCGACTTCAGGAAGTTGCATTTTTCCACTCTCCCTCTCCCAATGTAGAAAGTTCCTAATGTATCACTGAATTACAAATAAGATTACTTATTATGTATAGTTCATTTTTAATTAATTGGTCTTCTTTGATTAATTGTTTTTTAATATATAAAAGTGTATATTTCCTTGTGGTTAAAGTCCAGCTCTAAGATAATGGAGAGGACCTTGTCCTTATCTGTTGGGCCATTGACATCCTTTACTTAATAAATGAACAAGATTACAAAATCCAACCTTTTTTTAAACATTTATTTACTCTTTTTTGTCCCTTACTTCTGGAACATTGAATCAGAATTCCTTTACAAGTCAGAAGAGATTCTTAAGAACTTACCTGTATCATATTGGGATACCTATGTTTTATGGATTTAAGAATACCTGAATCCTACCTACTTGCACACTTCAGTTAAATTTCCCCCCAATTTCTCTGGTTTTGTTAGTGTTAGCACCCTATTATATCCTCTTCTCTGAAGATCTTGAAAATGTTCTTTTATCCTTCTATCTTTTGTGCCACACATTTAATGCTCACTTCAATATCACAGATATACTCCATTTCTTCATCCATCATTAAGTTCTGGGTAAAACCAGAGAAAATTAATTAACCTTATCATCACCCTTTTTGTTAACTCACTTCTCGCAACAATTGTAATCATGATCGCTTTCTGACTGCCTCAGCTATACTTGTACTTAGAAAAATCCAGCCCCTACGAATGCGGTTTTGACCCTTTAGGGTCAGCACGACTTCCTTTCTCCATAAAATTCTTCCTAGTGGCTATCACATTCCTACTGTTCAACCTAGAAATTGCTCTCCTTCTCCCTCTACCATGAGCAATTCAACTCCCCACCCCTTACACCATGCTAATCATATCCTACTGCTTAATCTTACTACTCACGGCAGGCCTAGCCTACGAATGAATTCAAAAGGGGTTAGAATGAACTGAATAGGTATTTAATGTAATTAAGATAATTGATTTTGACTCAATATATCATGGTTTAAACCCATGAACACCTTATAGCATCAATTAATCTAAATATTATTATAGCCTTTATACTTGCCCTCACAGGAGTCCTTATTTACCGCTCTCACCTTATATCCACCCTGCTGTGTTTAGAAGGCATAATATTATCCTTATTCATCTTAACAGTCCTGCTCATTTCACAATCCCACAAATTCTCTGCCTCAATGACACCGTTAATTCTCCTAGTATTTTCCGCCTGCTAAGCAGGGGTAGGGCTAGCTCTATTAGTAACTATCTCCAATACTTACGGAAACGACCACGTTCAAAACCTAAACCTCCTACAATGCTAAAAATTCTTATTCCAACCCTCATATTAATCCCACTAAACTGATACTCAAAAAAACCATGAATATGAGTTAATACTACAATATATAGCCTATTAATCAGCATTACAAGCTTGCCCCTTATTTATCATAACACAGACCTATCGTACAACTTCAATAACTCATTCTCAATAGACTCTTTATCGGGCCCCCTTCTAGTCCTAACATGCTGACTACTTCCTCTAATGATCATAGCAAGTCAAAACCACTTAAAAAAAGAGCCTCTAGCACGAAAAAAACTTTACCTGACTATACTCATTATTCTTCAACTTTCACTAGTTATAGCCTTCACCTCATCAGAACTAATCATATTTTACATCTTATTTGAAACCACCCTAATTCCAACCCTTATTATTATTACCCGTTGAGGTAACCAGAATGAAGGACTAAATGCAGGCCTTTATTTCTTATTCTACACCTTAATTGGATCCCTCCCCCTCCTCGTGGCCCTTCTCAAGTTAAACAACAACCTCGGCTCTCTTCACATCCTAATAAATTATATCACCATCAGCCCACAAAACAATACAATATCCAGCTCCATACTATGGTATGCTTGCATAATTGCTTTTATAGTCAAAATACCCTTGTATGGCCTGCACTTATGACTCCCTAAAGCCCATGTAGAAGCCCCTATCGCGGGATCAATAGTCCTAGCAGCCATTCTACTTAAATTAGGGGGCTACGGAATTATACGAATTACCACATTCACCGAACCTATAACCCCTCACCTATTTTACCCCTTCATTATCTTATCAATATGGGGAATAATCATAACCAGATCAATCTGCATGCGCCAGACAGACCTAAAATCACTAACTGCATACTCCTCCATTAGTCATATGGGATTAGTAATCATCGCTGCCCTAATACAAGCCACAACCAGCTTTATGGGAGCTACCTCACTAATGATCGCCCACGGCCTGACATCCTCCTTATTATTCTGCCTAGCTAATACCAACTATGAACGAATTCACAGCCGTACAATAATTCTCGCTCGAGGCTTACAATTACCACTAATGTGTACATGATGACTACTAGCCAGCCTAGCTAACCTAGCCCTACCCCCATCCATCAATCTCCTAGGAGAGCTGACAGTCATTATCTCATCATTCTCATGATCCAACCTCTCTATTCTCCTCCTAGGAATTAACACAGTTATCACCGCCCTATATTCCTTATACATACTTATTACCTCCCAATGGGGAAAATTCACTCATCATCTCACCCCTATTTACCCGTCCCTTACACGAGAACACATACTAATGATTCTTCACATCTTACCACTAGTCATACTATCACTTAACCCAATGTACATCCTAGGAATAACATACTGCAAATATAGTTTAACAAAAACATTAGATTGTGAATCTAAATATAGAAGTTTGAACCTTCTTATATGCCGAGAAAGTATCAAGAACTGCTAACTCCTGAGACCATAACTAAAATTATGGCTTTCTCACTTTTAAAGGATAGCAGTAATCCATTGGTCTTAGGAACTAAAAACTTTGGTGCAACTCCAAATAAAAGTAATTAACCCTATTCTTAATTCAACAGCTCTATTATCAATTATATTACTAACACTACCCATCCTACACAGCCTTGTATTTCCTAATAAGACTAACCACTTCCCTTCCTATTGCAAAAACATAATTATATTAGCCTTTTTCGCCAGCCTACCTCCCCTATTCACTTTTATCTACGACGGCCAAGAATCAATCATCACTAACTGACACTGATTCTCAATCCACTCATTCTCCATCTCAATAAGTTTTAAACTTGACTTCTTTTCCATTATCTTTATCCCCATTGCCCTGTTTGTAACCTGATCCATCCTTGAATTCTCCCTCTGGTATATACACGCTGATCCTGATATCTCCCGATTTTTTAAATACCTGACTATCTTCCTAATAACAATGATCATCTTAGTTTCAGCCAACAACCTATTCCAACTTTTCATTGGATGAGAAGGCGTAGGAATCATATCCTTTATACTCATCGGATGATGGTGCGGAAGAACAGATGCCAATACCGCGGCCCTACAAGCCATCCTATATAACCGCATTGGAGACATTGGATTCATACTATTCATAGCCTGACTAATACTAAATAACAACTCTTGAGATCTTCAGCACATCTTCTCAACCAACATAGATACCGTCGCCCTTCTTGGCCTAATTATTGCTGCCACCGGAAAGTCCGCCCAATTTGGACTTCACCCTCGACTCCCTTCCGCCATAGAAGGACCAATTCCCGTATCAGCCTTACTCCATTTCAGCACTATAGTAGTAGCCGGAATCTTCCTCCTAATCCTATTTCATCCTATAATTGAAAACAATCAAATAATCCTCACAACCGCTCTATGCTTAGGGGCTATAACAACCCTGTTCACAGCCATTTGCGCAATCACACAAAATGATATCAAAAAAATTGTAGCCTTTTCAACATCTAGTCAATTAGGCCTAATAATAGTTACTGTAGGCCTCAACCAGCCTCACCTAGCATTCTTACACATCTGCACCCACGCTTTCTTCAAAGCAATGCTATTCCTATGCTCCGGGTCTATCATCCATAGCCTCAATGACGAACAAGACATCCGAAAAATAGGAGGGTTATTTAACTCAATGCCTATCACATCCTCCGCCCTAATGACAGGCAGCCTTGCACTCACAGGAACCCCTTTTCTAGCAGGCTTTTACTCAAAAGACTCAATCATCGAAGCCCTGAATACATCACACACAAACTCATGGGCCCTCGTTATAACACTAATTGCCACTTCCTTAACTGCTATTTACAGCCTGCGAATCATCTTCTATGCCCTTCTAGGCTACCCCCGATTTACATCAATAACCCCAATTAATGAAAACAACCCTAACCTAATTAACCCCATTATACGACTCGCTCTAGGAAGCATTTTTGCAGGCTTCATTTTAACAGCCAACATCCCCCCAACATCATCCATCTCCATAACCATGCCAACCATAATCAAACTATCTGCCCTAATAGTCACCCTCCTGGGCCTTTTAATCGGCATAGAACTAAACTCTCTCAGCAATAAACTCATAAACTCAACCAACCATACTGTCTCCTTCTTTAATTTACTAGGTTACTTCACTCATATTATTCATTGAATGACTCCCCTAATAAATCTATTTATAGGTCAATGAATTGCTACCATACTAATTGATCTTAACTGATACGAGAAAGCAGGACCTAAAGGTCAAGCTTATACTCACTCCTTAGCATCTTCAAAACTTTCCTCAGCTCAAAAAGGACTAATAAAAACATACTTCTTATCTTTTCTTGTCTCAATAACACTCATTTTAACACTTATCTAATCTCCGTCCACAAACAACTTCTAATACAACATAAATAGTAATAAATAAAATTCACCCTAACAAAGCTAAAGCTCAGCCACCACATCAATACAATAACGAAACACCATTAAAATCTTGACCAATACAGTGGGTCCCAGCAAAATCAAACAACTCAACAGCTATATTAGCATGAACTTCTCCAGACAAATAATATCACACGGCTTCCATCAATAGAACAAACAATAACATACTTATAGCCACAACATTTCCAATCCATGTTTCCGGAAACTCCTCTGTAGCCATAGCAGCAGTATAACCAAAAACTACTAATATACCACCTAAGTAAACTAAAAAAACAACTAACCCTAAAAATACATCTTCTAGACACACCACCACCGCACAGCCTAAACCCCCACTAGCAACCAAACTTAACCCCCCATATACCGGAGAAGGCTTAGAAGCAAAAGCTACAAACCCTACAATTAATAATAAAGAAATAAAAAAATAATTATCATTTTTATTATTTTAGCATGGACTTTAACCATAACCTATGGCATGAAAAACCATTGTTGTATTTCAACTACAAAAATTTAATGACCAACCTACGAAAAACTCACCCCCTTGCAAAAATTATTAACCACTCCTTTATCGACCTCCCAACACCCTCTAACATTTCAGCCTGATGAAACTTCGGATCTCTCTTAGGAATCTGCCTAATTATTCAAATCCTTACAGGACTATTCCTAGCTATACATTACACATCAGATACACTAACAGCTTTCTCATCAGTAGCCCACATCTGTCGAGACGTAAACTACGGCTGACTAATTCGCAATCTACACGCAAACGGAGCATCCATATTTTTCATATGCCTATTCCTCCATGTAGGACGAGGAATCTACTATGGATCCTACCTATTCAAAGAAACCTGAACCATCAGAGTAATCCTACTCCTAACAGTTATAGCAACCGCATTTGTAGGGTATGTTCTTCCATGAGGACAAATGTCATTCTGAGGAGCCACCGTTATTACCAATCTCCTATCAGCCATTCCTTACATTGGCACAACCTTAGTTGAATGAATCTGGGGCGGCTTTTCCATAAATAAAGCAACATTAACCCGATTCTTTGCCTTCCACTTTATCCTACCCTTCATTATCCTAGCCCTAGTCATTGTCCACCTATTATTCCTTCACGAAACAGGCTCCAGCAACCCAACAGGAATTAATCCTGACGCAGATAAAATCCCATTCCACCCCTACTATACTATTAAAGATATCCTAGGACTTATCCTTATAATCCTCACCCTCCTATCACTAGCCTTATTCTCCCCAGACATACTAGGAGATCCAGACAATTTTACACCAGCCAACCCACTAAACACCCCACCCCACATTAAACCAGAATGATACTTCCTTTTCGCATATGCTATTCTCCAATCAATCCCTAACAAACTAGGAGGAGTGTTAGCACTACTTGCATCTATTCTAGTACTATTAGTCATCCCCCTTCTCCACACATCTAAACAACGAAGCCTCATATTCCGACCAATTTCACAAACCCTGTTCTGAATTCTTACAGCTAACCTCTTTATCCTAACATGAATCGGGGGTCAACCTGTAGAACAGCCCTTCATCATCATTGGCCAAGTAGCCTCGATCTCCTACTTCACCACCATCCTTATCCTAATACCACTAGCAGGGATATTCGAGAACTATATACTCCAACCCAAATACCCTTAACTGTCCAAGTAATTTAACGAAAATACTGGCCTTGTAAGCCAACAATGAAGGAAAACTCCTTCCTAGGACATCTCAAGAAAAGGGCATATCACCCTACCGCCAACTCCCAAAGCTGGTGTTCTAATTAAACTACTTCCTGATAAACAATTTATATGCTATGTCAGTATTAAATTCATTTTATAAAAAAATAAAAAGTAAAAAAGCACATGTATAATTATACTATATACATTATATGTATAATTATACTATATACATTATATATGTCTATATTACGTGGATTTATTTACCTCTAGCATATCTTACTATACATTATATTCATAATTATACTATATACATTATAAGATCATCAACACAGAAGCCTCAACGGTTGAATCAATTGTTTCATCAATAAACATTTATTCTTTTTGTTCATGCATTTTAGTTTTGTCTGAGTCATCCTGGCCCCACTTAGGTTTTCCATTTCCTTTTTTAAAGGTAATTTTATAGATGTGGATATTGAGGTAGACATGGTTCATGGCATGGTAGGCAGGACTGTCCCTTCGCATGGGATGGGGTAAAATTCCATTACATGACATCTCTCCTGCTGGAAGCAAGTATGCTAACTCCTGCCACACACACTTGCAGTAAATTTAATTGTTTATCCTCTGAGGTTGAGGCCCCCTGTGAAATCACAAAGGTGAAAAGAAAATTCAGAGAAAGAAAATTATAGACAATCTCCTAAATGAATATTGATGCAAAATTTTAAAATAAAATCCTAGCACGAAGATTATAGAAATATATCAAAAGAATCATACATCATGAGCAGGTGGGTTTTGTACCAGGAATGCAGAGTTGGTCCAACATTAGGAAAATCATCTCCACAACTGATCATATTAATAACAAAATCAACAAAAACCATATGGTTATCTCAATAGATTGTAAGGGTTAAATTTAGTGGTTGGACTTAAATTATGTGAAATAACGTGGCCTCTGAAATTATTATATCTCACGCCAGAAGTTTATTTACAAAATAGTGTGGGAAAAATAAGGTATTTAGTTGTGAGAGAGGTTAGAGAAAACCTATGCTAATCCTCAGCCAGGAGGTCTGGTAGTGAGTAACTATGAGACCTCCTCCAAGATGAAAGCTAGTCTCTTAGGAAACTAGGAAAGGAGTCAGCCCATTTCACTCACCCAATGAAGTAGTCCAGGAGTCAGAAGCCAAACTTGATGCCATATCCAAGCCTCAGTCTCCAGTGAAGTTCCCTCAAAGACTATCTCCAGGAGACATTCTTCACTAGAGTCAACTTCACCAGACTGACTGCTCAGAGATCTTCATGGATTCACAGGTGGTTTCCTATCCCTGCCACTTTTTATGGGGGCCAGTCACAGTTTCCAAATTGTCTGAGTTCTCACCTACCATCAAGTAAGGTGTGAACTCACTAAGCAGTTTGTGAGCTCCTCCACCCAGTTCAAGCTTGTGTTGATTCAATAAAAAGGGAGACAAAAGAGAGCTAATATTGTCCTCACAATCTAGGGAGGTACTAAGCAGGGGCACTTAAGTTATTATCAGAGTTTTAACTCCAACTAGGCAAAAAGAACAAAGGAATATCTTTTCAAAAGTGTGAACTCAAAGAGAACCAAGAATTCCCTTTCACAAGATACAGAAAAAGTTTTTGAAGAAATTCAGCACCCATTCCTATAAATAGCCCACAGAACCCTGCAATAAATAGAACATTAATCAAAATAATTCATTACTTTCTATTTAAAACCATTCACAAATACTGTCTGCAATGAGGGTAAACTAGAATCCTTCCTAGTATGATCAGGGCTGAATCAAAAATGTTCATTACCAACACTCTTTTCAATATTGTACTAGAAATGCTAACTAGAGCAATGAGAGAAGGAGAAATGAAGGAATAAGAATAGTCAATAAGGACAAAAAACTGTCACTTTTCCCAGGTGATATGTGATATACAGAGAGAATCAACCAAAAAGTTATAAAAATAATTAGCAACTTGACCAAAGTTGTAGGATAAAAAAAAATAAAATCACATAAATCATCAGAATGCCTCTATATTGCCATTAAAGTCCAACATCAAGATATAGAAAGAGAAATTCAATTGAAAATTCCTGTAGACAATATAAAAACCACCTGGGAGTCCACTGCCAAGACAAATCCAGCAACTGTTGATCTGCTACCATAAAATTCTCTGAAGATTGTATATTAATCTATCATTCTTTACTAGTGAAGTTTAGAGGGAGGGAGAGAAAATGATCCCATGATCACCTGGCTGGATCTAACTATAAACTGATTTCATGCTTCTCTGGTTCATGCCCCAAGCAGCTTCATCAGCTCAAACCGCTACACAATATAAACCAGTGTGTGTCAATCATTAAATGCTCCAAAGAAGGTAGAGGGAGCAGTTGGATGAAAAAAACCCAAGGTTTGAAATCTGCTTTAGACACTTCACAGTTCTCTGATCTTTGATAAATCCTAGAATCTCTTTGAATCTCTTTCTCCACTCCTCTGTAAAAGGGAGATCATAAAAACAGGGTTTTGTGAAGCTCAGATGAGGCCATACATGTAAAGTGCTTTATAAACTCTAGAAATGCTAACTATTCTCATAATAGGTCATTTGGGGCCCTGGTTTCCTCATCTGAAAAAGGATTGTGTTGGAATATATCACCTATAAGATTGTTTATAGCTCTTTCCTTCAGATTGTGTGATTGTTCTGAGATCCACAACTGAAGTCACAATAAATTGGACATCTAGAAGGTGCTACAGCTGTCTGAAAGGTTAACTTAATGTAAAGATACTCATCTAAGGTTAAATATATTGTTGTCAGGATCAATGGACTTTTATATGGAAAGTGAGCCTGAATCTAATTGGATGATATTACTGGGAATATATGTAAGGGTTTATTATTATAAATCTTTCAAAAATTAATTCAAGTTCAGAAAAATAATCATCAATAATATAGAGGAGGGCATTTCAAGAGATCCTATAGAAAAATTTATTATGGTTCTCAAAATTGCAGCCAAAACACTGATGCTTTTGAAAATTGCCTTAGCAGAGGTTTAATGACTAAGCAGTCTTGATTTCCTCATTTGTTAAATAAGCTGGAAAAGGAAATGTAAAACCACTTCATTATTCCCCCCCCCTTAACAAAAGAATCCAACTGGAGTCACAAAGAGTCAGACAAGACTGAAATGACAGAACAATGGTTACAATCAGGGAGGTGGAGATATCATATAATTCTTTCCTGGTGAGATCAAATCTAGGATATTGTTTTCATATTTGAGCACCACAAATGATACTAGAATTTAGATCTTGAAGATCATTTACTCTACTTACATAATTTTAGATAAGAATGTAATGATTAAAAATGATAAAGGCTGATATTACTAGAGAAATTAATATTTTAATTGCCATGCTGATAGAGATAAATGGACCACGTGCCTGTAAGAAATCTATTCAAATGCCGCCTCCGCCATTTTCTTCCATACCTTCCCTACTCCTCTCTGTCCCCCAGGAGCCCACTCAGGTAGCAAAAGAAGAGGCTGTCTCAAGCCTGCCCTCTGAATTTAAGTCAAGCTCTACATTGATTCCCGTTCTCTGACGTAATCACATCAGAAACCGGAAACCCATTGGATCAGCGGGAAATGTAGTCTCAAAGTTCCCCACATGTCCACAGGAAGTTTATAAGATACTTTTAAATGGCACCTCCCTGAATTCCAAACACACAAGAAGTAACTGAAGTCCATCAGGGTTAAATGAATTCAAGATCCCAGGGTAGGAAGTAACAGAGCTGTGTTTGCAAATCAAGCATCCTCTCTTTCTTGATCTATGAAGCCTTTAACCCTATTAATCACCTTCTCCTTGATACTCTATTTTCTCTAGGTTCCTGTGACATTGCTCTCTCTTGTTTTATTTAAATATGTAAGACCAGTCCTTCTCTGTGTAAGATTAAAATGAATATCCAATAACTCCAAGTATTATATTTTGTAAGATTTATTAATATTCACTTGAAGTAGAGAAAATAACAAAAGTAAAAGCCTGAGTAAAGAGAAGATTACCAGACCACATTAGCAGAAAAGCAAGAGAAGGCAGGGTTACAGAAACTTTATCTCCAAAAAACACAAGGACATAACATAAGGATGAAAATGGGATTCTGGGAAACCGATTCCTGGGGTACAAAATTCTAATTACACAATCCTCACTGTGATTCCAATGCAAAACGAGCATATAGAAATATCCCAGATTTACTTGTCTAGTTTCTACATGGAATCAATACACATAACCAACTTAAAAGATCTTAAACTAGAGATCCATACAATAATTCAGTTTCTAAGGGGAAATTACAATAATTTGGGGATAAGAGGGAAATAAAAGAGAAAAAGGACAAAATCAATGATTGTTATGTTGACAAAAAGTCAATTGGGGGCGATCCCCTTTGGTATAATAGTGTACATTTATTCAATCCCCCAGAGATCAATTCATCACATCTCAAAGTTCACTCTAGATCTTTTGGTATATTGTGTGGTTTCTGCAAGCATCTTCTTGCTCCTTCTCCAAACAGTTCACTTTCTGGATTTGGGGAAGAAGCAAGTTTCTTATCCTAAAATTACTCTCAAAAGAATTTCAACTTTACATTATAGGCTTATAATACAATCTCCCCTGAGGAAGGTATTGACAAACACACGGATCACCCTAGGGATACATGGCTGAGTTATGAGGTATATGAATCAATTGTCAAAAGAAACAAAAACATCAAAAAATAACCCAAATAAAAGTGAAAAAAGTAACTTTGGCATGAAATATAAAAATCAAAGTCTTATGTGTAAAAATTCCAAGTAAGGAAAAATAAACCTACAACAAATGTTTGAATCAGGGCCCAATTAAAGTGATTCATGTCCTATAAGTCTGTAGTAGCAATTATGCCCTTACCCAAGGAGTAACCAAGACTACAGAAAATTATCACACAATGAAAGACAGAAAAGGGACTAGATTTAGAAGCAGACAGCAAATAGCATTCCCTTGTCTGATTTTACCTTTGCTCTCAGGGATAGGGAGCCAGAATGGCTGCCAAAATGAGGTAGTTGGTAGAAATGTAGATCTGGCATGAGGGAATCCTGGGTCTGGCTTTGCAAACAGCGGCTTCTTCAAACCCCAAAATAAGTTCAAATCTCCTGTCTTGGCATAGAATCCCATCAATCCCACCAGGTTTGGTTGGTATCTTTGATCTTGTGCTCTTTGGCACTGTGCAGGTTAAATTTTGTGATCCCTTCTCCTGGAATAAGACACAATTATTAAGCAAAGTCCCATAATATTTAACAATCAATGGCAGGTTCCCTTAGTCTAATGCTTTTGAATATGCCTTAATATTAGGACTAATAGATATTGTAAACTTATGTTAGTGCAAAATCAAAAAAACCATTAATACTGGTAACATGTGCTTCAAGTACAAAAAATGAGAGAAAAAAGAAAAATACTCTATTGCACATACAAAGAAAACAATGATAAAATTTTAAAAAAAATAAAAAATATATGTAGTTCAAAATCAGAGGCACACTGTGTTTGCCCAACAGAGGCAGAATACAAATATTTCTTACCCAAAAATGAGATCCATATTCTTCTTAACTAGGTCTTGATCCACAGTGTGAATGCAAATGATTATTACCAAGTAACAGCTTATAAAAATAGTAGTATGGCAGCAAATGCACATTCAAAGTAGTACCAAAATTCTCAAAATCAAAAGAGCTCATAAATTCTACAAAGGTTACTGATACAGGTTGTAATCAGTTTGATTGAGTACATTCATCATCTATATGACAATTAGCAAAGGCAAAAGGGCACAAAAGGCTGTATAAGCAATATGTGACCTTGATGGATCAGGTGACAAACCCAATATCCATAAGAACTTATAGTTTTGCAACGGAAAAGGTTTGCCCAACTTGACTATGGACTTTTACAATGGTATTATCTCCAGTCCAGGTATAGGACAGTGCAAATAAAAATAGTAGGACTGTGCAAATAAAAACAGTATAACAGAACATGTAGCTAATAGCCAAAACACAATAACTTAAAGAGACATAGTATAAAAGAATATTATAGATTAACAATACATGAACTTAACAAACAAAATTAAATCTTAAAACAATCAGCAAATACAATAAGTGTGATCGGATACAGTCACTCAGTGTCAGTAGAAGGTACTCTCTTTACACGAGAGCAATTAATCCAAGAGTCCTTTTCTCCGATTTTGATAGATGTTGAAGTGGTTAACTTGGTTGTAGTGGTACTTGAAATGGACCTTCCCAGGCAGGCTAAATTGCTCGAGTGTGCTGGAAGTTCTTTATGTACACCTTATCTCCTAGGTTTAGGTCATGAAGTAAGAAGTCTATAGGTCCTGCTTGTACTGCACCTGCGGATTCATGCAGTTTTGGGGGATCAACCTATCCTGAGTTCCTCCCCATCTGTGTCCATCCTCCCCTCAGCTGACAAAGAGATATTTATTAATCCATGTCTCATCATGTCAGCCCCCTACCTGATAAACTCCAGAGCCTATTTCCTCTAGTTTCAAATGCAAAATCTTTAGTTTTACATTCAGTGTCCTTCATAACCTGACTCTTTCCTACCTGTTCCATTTTCCTATACTTTATTCCCCTCCGTGAATTCCTTAATTCAGTAACATTGATTTTTCTGGCTCTCCCTTATATTCAATACTGCAGTTGCTGACAAGACATTTTCATTGGCTGTCCCCCATAACTGGAATTTCTCCCTTTCATCTTTACCTCTTGACTTCTCCAGCTTCCTTCATGCCTCAGCTAAAATCCCACCTTCTACAAAAAATATTTCCCTAGCCTATAGCCATTAAACCTACTCTCTAGTACTTCTTTTTGTTTTGTTTTGTTTTGTTTTGTTTTTTTAATTTTTTAAACCCTTAACTTTCTGTGTATTGATTTTATAGGTGGAAGATTGGCAAGGGTAGGCAATGGGGGTCAAGTGACTTGCCCAGGGTCACACAGCTGGGAAGTGTCTGAGGCCGGATTTGAACCTAGGACCTCCTGTCTCTAGGCCTGGCTCTCAATCCACTGAGCTACCCAGCTGCCCCTCTCTAGTACTTCTTGATCATCTCCAATGTACCAGGTTTATCTTGTTCATACCATTTGGGCATATGTTTGTTTGCATGTTATCTCCCCCATTAAACTGTGTATTTTATTAGAGCAATGCCTAGCTTTAATCTTTCTATACCTTTTTTCTTATTAGCAGAATGGCTGTTGTACCTATTTGTCCTTAATAAACAGTCTGATTTACTTCCTCAGTTAGTTGTTGAATGGGGTGGGTTAATGGGAAAGATGCTGGAATCAAAGATACAAAACTACAGCATACTTATGATGTCCAAATCACTTATCTATTCTGATACTCATAGTAGTAACTTCCTCAAGGGCTCTTTGGGACTCAAATGCAGTTTTGTAAAGGGATTTGGTAGTATAACATACAAATCAGATACAAACTGATTCCGAATCCATCTCCAGTGGCCTTCCTATTGTAGTGTCCCTTCCTTTAACGGTGAATGGAAGGGTGCAGTCTTGGAGGAAGACCAACATGTTAAGGAGTTTTAAATTATACACAGATTTAAGGAGATGGAAATGATAATCCTGGAAATGAAAATATTTAGGTGGAGATTAAAGATATCTCCAAGTGTTTGAAGATTGGATATAGAAAGGTTGAAGAGGAAAATGGATTAGGGTGGCAGAAATGTTGATTCCAGTATGAAGTGAAGACATTGTAATAGAGCTGATTCAAACTGCAATGAACTACCCCAAATGGTGGTAACATGTCCACCAATTAGTTTTTAATTAGATACAGAGATAATATAGGGGGCTGGGGAGCTTGAATTTTCTTGAAATATGGATTAGATTAAATGACTTCTGAAGTCCTTTATATCTCTCAAATCCTCATGGATTTCTCACTTTTCTAGGATAGTCACTTGTGTCTTGTTGGGTGTTGTGTGCAGATGCAAAGCATGGAATCCCTGCAAAGGTACAGGGAGAGCCTCACCCAGAATTCCAGGGGACCCCCCCCTGGAGAACTTTGGGTGAGGGGAAGTTGAGAAGGGTTGAAGACAGTTAATTTGTGGGATTGGATATGAGCAGACACTGCTTGATTCTCCTGACTTGGGGTTTCTCTTGAGAAACCATTGTAGTATAAGCTAGTGATTTCTACTCATAGGGTTAGCCTATTTGTCATTACTATTCTTCATTAATATAATTATATAATTACTTAGTAATTAGAGAGTAAAATATTTATCTATAGCAAGAGAGCCAGTTTTAGTTAAGTGCTTCATCCCTCCAGTGAGGAGGGGGAAGGGGGCATCAATTTAATAGTTTAGGGTCACCTTTCATTTATCCTAAAACCTTCATTGATTTCTATAATTTTCCTTGTTAATTCCTAATATAACTTTTTACCTACAAAGCTGTGCCTGATAATTATTTGGAAGATACTTACAATTCAGTCTGTATATTTAGTTTGAATCCTGTTGGCTGCCAGTTTAAGATCTCCTCTGTCCTCAACAGTTAGATAACTAGCTGTTATATCTCCTCTAACTGACCTGAGAGGAATATAATTAATGAAAAGGAACATTATTGGGAATTCAGCCATAAGAGAAACTTACCAGAAGAATCCTATTCCTGTCTTCATTACCAACTGAAGCAGAAACAGTTAGAGGGGGAGGGGTTTGAGAGCCAGGAGTGTTTTACCCCCTCCTATCCTCACTGTAGCCTGTCAATCTCTGGCTCTTAACTTAAAGTGCTATTCGGCCCTGAAAACATTTATCTGCTTCTCCAAACTATCTGTTATTATCATCATAACATGGGATGTCGTGTTGAGTAAAATTTAAGGTTTTTCGAGGAAACATTGTAAAGGGAGATTTCTGCTCCTGAATATGGGCCAGATCTGATTATCTTAGAGAGACTTTTCACCTCTGATATTTTATTCTGTTATATGTCTCTACTAATCAATTATTGTGATGGAGCAGTTAAGATAGAAAAGGAAGAAGTCTTATAAGCAATTCATGGCCAGAGACAGTACCTAAAAGAGAATACTCAGAACCCTAACTTGTGCCAGGGTTGGACTGCATTGCCCAGGGTTATCATAAGGCACTTGCAGTGATTATTATGGTTAATAGCATTAGACTTTTCATCAGGTGTAATGTAGAAGTTGGCAGGATGGAATTCCTGCAAAATACAGGGTCAAGTCTCACCCAGAATTCCAGGGGACCCTCCCTGGAGAACTTTGGTTGAGGGGACAGTTGGGAGGGAGTTAAACAGTTGTTTCTGGGGTGTTGAGGGGAACAGATCTTTCTGCTTGCTGCTCCTGATTTGGGGGTTCACCTGGGAGGCCATAGTGGCAAAAACCATTGTGGTTTCTACTCAGGAGTTTGCCTGTCTAGTAGGATTAGACCTTTCCAGCATCAATATAATAATTATTTAGTTATATAGACATTAGAAGTAATTACTATTAGCTTTCAGAGCAAGTTAGCTAAAGGTCTGCCACTCCCTCCTGGGGGGGGGAAGCTTCAACCTGACAGTTCAGGGCTTCACAGTTCTTATCCAAATCCTAATTACCCCCTCTTGCCTTCCCCTTCTTTCTTTTATTGATATAAGCTGTATCTTTAATATCTGTGCCTGGGAATTATTTGAGGATACTCACAGAAGCCATTAAGCTTTATTTCTGTCAGTTGCCAGCCTAAGAAGTCAGATTCATCTCAGTCCTTAACATTAAGATATCTAGCTACAACTCAGTCCTCAATCAGACCTGTGGGGAATATAAGTTAGAGAAAAGGAACATCATTGAAGAATTGCCTTTGCTGAATCTTGCTTGAAGACACTCAGCCCTCTCTCCATTTTCAACTGAAGCCCAACTGCTTGAGGGGAGGGGTTTGAGAGAAAGGAGTACCTTACCCCCTCCCTACTGGCTCAAGCCTGTCTGTTTGGGAGAAATGGGTCTTGCAGGCATCAGGCCTTGGCCGGACTATCAGCTTCCCAACATCCCTGTTATTACAAACAGAACACAGGAAAACCTCAGTTCAAATACTGCTCGGACACTTCTTAGCTATGTGACTACTTCTTCATCCATGAAATGAGGACAATTACCTCTTTCATAGGGTTTTGTGAGGATCAAATTAGATAATATATATGGTGTTCTGCAAGCATCAATGGTTTTCTTATTATTGTTATTACACATGTGTGTCCATTAAGACTATGGATCTTGTAGCCTCTTGGTCTGTTATGGCTGAGGGTTTCTGATCTCTCCACTTTACAGTGACTTCTGCCTGAAGCCCAGAATCACTTCAAGAGGGAATTATACCTGATGTAACAGCATGTCTCAGTCCCAGAGTCCATACATTCACTTGCTAGTACAGGGACATCCATGAGTCACCAGCTGAGGAGGAAGAAACATTATAAACAGATAAATTAAGCTTTCAATTAACTCAAAATTTCTTTGGTCCCATGAGCTTTACTAGGAATAGGGAAATAGATTTAAAAACATATTTTCCTTTTCTGTTTTGGTTTTCCTGTTGAACTCAATGACAGAGCTAAAGATGCCTCAGGTAGAGATGGTCCCAAGAGTTCTCCATGGCTAAGGATGAAGACTGATGTCAGGGAAAAGGCAGGCACCTGTCCACTCTTAAAAACAAGAGCATTAAGAAAGTTTCTAATCTAAGAAACAGTGATGCTTAAATACTCCTCTCCTTCCATCACTCCCCCAAACAAACACCTGCCTGCTGTTCATTTGTGTTTCCGTAGGCACATAGAATAGGTCTTGGCACTCAGAGGTGATTTTTCAGATGCTGGAAACTTCCCCATCATGAAAAGACCCAAGGAGGTGAGCTTCTGCTAGGATAGCCACTAATTGGCTGCCTCTATGCTTGGGACTTTAACTGATGTTCACAGTGATGTCACTCAAACTTAAGAGAAAAATTTCCCATATGATCCCTGTCTTCCTGGTAATACTCCTAAAGCTCTCACCTTCTTTGAACAAGACAGAGAAGCCCCTTTGTTTCCTAAAAACCAGTCCCAGCCTTTCCAGGGATGGAGACCTAGTTATTGGGAGCTTTCTCCCCATGCATTCTGTAGAAGTGAATAATAACATAGGATCAGGTCTTTTTCAAAGCCATCCTGACAAGAGTTGTAGAGATTACAAGTAAGTGCCTGCCAGATTATCTCATAAAGTTCTCTGTCATTGTGATGTTTGCAAATAATGTTGAGAGTGGGGGCTTCATTCTGTTTTCTCTCACATTCTCTCTGGGATCTCTGCCAGATCTAGGTATAAGATTCAAGCAGCTGGCAGTGCCTTTTGGTTGATCTAATGGTATTTTGTACAGAAAGCATTTTGTAAATCTCAAAGATTTATTAATTTCTCTGGAACTCTATTTCTTTCCATATAAAATAGCACCTAATTCCCAGGGTTTTGGGGAGGCATCTCATTAGTATCTATTGTCATGTTCAGGCCTTATGCAATACTGATAGCTCTCTGGATAGTTAAATTTAAAGTTTTCTTCTTCCTTTACTGCCTCTGGGAAACTATGAAAACATAGCAATATTGTAAAGTGTTGAAATTCAAAATCAAAAGAGAAATGGACAAAAACATTGACTCAGGAACCAGTGTTTTGGCTTTCCAAATCCAAATTCTTCTCCAGAGATGTTTGTGCTTCATCAGTGTTGCGGTGATATAGGTCAGGAGTTCTAGAGTTAAGAGATATACATGGCTAGTTGATATGAGCTGAGTGAGAATGGGAAAAATTTAGCTAAAACTTTTATCTATTAACTATTATTTACTAAAAACTATTTTTTAACTTTTGAAAAATAGCCAACACCTGACTGGAAATTCTCTTATGAGCTTCTATTTCTGCATATCTGTATCTAGCCTTTTATCCCTTTATACATTATAATCTCTGTTTCCTATTTTCTCTATTCATCTGCCTTCCTTTGCTTGCTGGGTTGATCTTCAGTAAACCTTAAAAAATATGGAAACAGTCTCTATTACATCACATTATACTATTTGACTTTCTTTTTATATTCTTCTTTATTTCTAAGTTTATTTTTCACCTCCTGCTCAGATTTGTTCCTGGTTAAGAGCTGGGGGTGGTGGGTTCTGCTCCATCCACAACTGATGAATTTTTTTAAAATGCCTGAAAAACCTTCACTTTGAGTTGCATATAAGGGCAAAGAAGTGGATTTTCATGGGGCTAAAATGCCTTGTAATCCAAATTTTAATTGAAAGGACAAGAATATGGGGATAGTTTACCTGGAGAATAAATTATTCAAGTATTTATTAAACTTTATTTTTACCAGGAACTGTTCTAGGAGCAGCTGAGAAGAAATCAGCCCCAGGAAATTAACCATCCCAGATTACTAGTAATTTATATTTTAATGAAGGAGACAACATTTTATATAAAATGTACACTGCATGAATAAAATCTCTATTAATATACTGTTATTTTCAGTTATATTAATTGTATTGGAGTCTGTTGTGTGCCAATTTCAGGTTTTTCTGGCAAAGATAATGGAAAGATTTGTTTGTTATTTACTTCTCTAGCTCATTTTACAGATGAGGGAATTGAGAAAAATAAGGTGTGTGACTTGCTTAAAATCACACAACTGGATTTGAACTCAGGTCTCCTTGATTGAAATCCTGGCAGTGTTTACACTGAAATAATTTTTAATGGTAGCACAAGAAGTTGGGAAGATCAAGATTCATGAAAAAGATGTGCATTTGTGCTTAAGATATGTCTTAAACAATGACAGTGTCTTTAGGAACTGAAAGAAGATGTTTATGCCTATACGGTTTCTCCAGTTAGAATATAAGTTCCTTGAGACAGAGAATGTTCCTTTTATTTTTATTACCAGTGTTATGTTGGGTCGGGAACATATTAAGTGCTAAAAAAATGCTTGCTGACTGAGTCTAATGAATTGAATTTGAATATTTTGTTCTTAGTTTCCTACTCTCTATTCCTCAGGTGGCTGCATAAAAATTATCAGCAGGTCCTGGCCCTGGTATTTGCTGTGGAGGAGATCAACAAGGACCCCAATCTGTTATCCAATATATCCACCCTGGGATTCCATGTCTATAATGCCTACCATAGTGATGAGACAACTCTAGAGAGTTCCTTAAGGTGGATGTCTGGGCAAGGCCAGCTCATCCCTAACTACAGCTGCTTGTGGCAGGACCAGCCTGTGGCTATCATTGGAGGAGCCACATCAGCTCTGTCTGTCCAGATGGGGACCATTCTGGAGCTCTACAAGTTTCCACAGGTGGGAGATACTGAGCCACTCTTGTTCTATGCTTTTCTCAAACCACTCAGTTTTGGGAATAGTAGAGTGTTCTTTAGTAATGACCATGCTATGAACTGAAGATAGAATATATTATTCAACTTTTGACATGCTTAAGCATCCTACATATAAGCTAGAGCAAACTGCCTCTCTCTCTCCAGCAGACTCTGAAGATTACCCTGGGTAGCAACTTTCCCAAGATCAAGCAGGTCCTTGGAAGCAAAACTAATATGAGATCAAATGCCCTGCCTTGTAGTTCATCAGGTGTGTGATATGAAAAATTGTAAAACTTAAATGAGTAAAATTTACAAAATGTCAAGCCATTCCCCAATTGACAAATGATCAAGGGACATGAATTTCACTTGATCAAATCAAAAGCATCAATAAGCAAGTGAAAAAGTGTTCTAAATTCCTCCTGATTAGAGAAATGCAAATTAAAACTCTGAGGTACTGCCTCATACCTATCAGACTGGGCAATATGACAGGAAAGGAAAGTGATAAATGTTGGAGGAGATGTAGCAAAATTGGGACACTAATACATTAGAGGTGGAGTTGTGAATTGGTCGATCCATTCTGGAGGGTAATTTGTAATTATGTCCAAAGGGTTTAAAAGACTGGCTACTCTTTGATCCAGCCATACCTCTGCTGAATTTGTACCCCAAAGAGAATAAGGAAAATGATTTGTAGAAAAATATTTATAGCTGCACTTTTATGGTGGCAAAAAATTGGCCATTATTCTAAAACTCCACACATCAACCTGGAAGTCACAGCCTCTCACCTGTTCCATGGCTTCAGGTGCCATCCAACAAGAGGTGCCAACCATCACCTCCCATTGCCAAGATAGCACTTACCCCACAATCTACTTTTTGCATTGAACCATCTTGGCCCCAAAGAATATTTTCAGCCATCCAATCCCTGTGAATTTGACCATTTCTATGTAGATAATCTAAGCCTTCCAAAACTTCTTTAAGAATTATAGCTATTATGGATTCTTAAAGGACTCCATTCTTGTACTTTCCTTGACTGACAATATACTATATAATATCCAGCACTGAACTTCCACTTAAGGATTTCATATTCAAGCAAAGGTTCTCCTTTACAACAAAAGAGGTCACCACATTGGGATGACTGAACTGGCTCATGGCTTCAATTTCTTTTAGTAGCTCATCCATACTCGTGTGGCATTTTCTAAGTTGATTCATTTTATTGCTATTCATTCTTGGTCGGTTTGCATAGGACAGCCTGGACCACCTGTCACCTCTTGCAGTTCACAGGGGTCCCTGCAGATGGAATGTAGTGGCCTAGTGTCAGCACTACTACAAGTGAGAAGGAAAAGACCCCAAGAAATTGAAGGCAGTTGGGGGGCAGTTAGAACTAAACTATATAAGGTTGTGATCCCTAGGCAGTGGAAGGTCATTCTGGGTTTGGGTCTTGGGTAGTGGGTGGTCTGATGAAGACACTCCATTGAACCTTAGTTGATCCATATCAGGAGCTCCATAAGTCTATCTCTGATATTCATTTACCAGCTGTTTATAAAATCCAACTAGCAGTAACATCATCACATCATCTCTGAAGATCTTCAAGCAACATCTGACAACATCCTACTAAAGCTTATTTATTTATTTCATTTGATACTTGAGTCATAGCTTAGGAAGAGGGAGGAAACACTGTGAAGAGGTCTAGCCTTGTTTCAGGTGAGGCTAGCCTCTGGCCCATCTTGATTAGATAACAGAGATCTCCTCTTCCCTTTTACCTCACCTTTCAATCCTTTTCCCAATCAACCTTCCCTTAATAATTAGAGGAGTTATTTTACAGTTTTAATAGCTTATTGATTCTATAATTGAGTGAGGCATTACATCCTCTCTTACCCTGATAGAACTCTCCTTTCACTCCAAAGACTGGCAGTTGGAAGAGGGACCTCCATTAATGAGGATCCTTGTTGATTTTCACACATATCCTTGTTTGTGGATCACACCTGTCAGGCAGTAACATCTTTTCTAGTTGAAGATCACCTCCTCTCAACTAATCCATCAAGTTGAGAGAGAATTATATCAGATCCTCTCAGTGAAGCCATTGTTCTATGTTCCCCCTATAAAGACCTACTTGACCAACCTCTTGTGGGAGACCTAACAGCTATCAGCCTAAGCAGTACCCATCCCACACACAAGGCTTGAGTGGCTGCAATTCCAATTTCAGTCTGCATCATCCTATCACTACCCAGCCAACCCTAAAAAGATGAATCTGTTTCTAAGATATCTTGAAAATGAAGCTTTTATCCAAGAAATTTGTTTCCAAGATAATCCCACCAATTATATTCTAATTTTATCTTACTTCCTATTATTCCTGCAAAAACTTTATAATTTTATATTCTCAGAATTCTCAATCTATCTTTTATGACCATTGATCTTCTGGTTGGCCATGAATACTTTCATGATCCACTAATCTGAAAGGTATTTTTTGATTTGTTCCTAAAATGTCTTATCCTATGTCATCCATTATGTTTAAAGTATGCACCTTCTTGCAGGTTATCTTGGCAAATGGTGTGCAATTTTGAAGATATATATATAAACTTTATACTTTATAACTTTATACTGTATGACTGTTTTCCTAGTACTTTTTATGTATAGCAAGTCCTTACCTCTAATAGCTGAAGTCTTTAAAGTTATCAAACTTCATTTACTTCAATATGCTGTATAGCTCATCTATTCCATTAACTAACCTGTATTTCTCATATAATATCAAATAATTTCAATTATTACTACCTCTCAGTAAAGTTTGAGATGCTATTCATAGTTTTCATGAGATTATTGGTATTTTTTCTTTCACATCAATTTAGTTATTATTTTTCTACATATGTGAAGAGATTCTTTAGTAGCTTCATACCAAATAAGTAAATAATTTAGTAAACTTAAGTAGGGAATTCTTAAATCCACCACATTTCTTTTAACAAAACATAATCTACTGATAATTTATAATTTGCTGAAATTTGCTTAACAATATGGAAGGTGCAGAAACTAAATTGCCCCATGTTTCTTTTCCATCCAGATCAGCTATGGGCCTTTTGATTCCATCCTGAGTGACAAGACCCAGTTTCCTTCTCTCTACCAGATGGCCCAAAGGGACTCTTCCCTGCACCATGGTATAGTCAGGTTATTGGTAAAATTTGAATGGACATGGGTAGGTCTGGTGACCACAGATGATATGAGAGGTGAAGAATTCCTCTGGAACTTAAGAGGGGACATGATTAAGCATGACATCTGTCTGGCCTATACTGAGAAACTCCCAGTGAGTGAGAGAAGACACACAGAATCTCATGATATGTTCATGCCACGTATTATGGAATCCTCAGTTAGAGTCATCATCATTCATGGTGACACGGAATCACTCATGATCCTTAGATATTCACAGCCTCTTGTTTACTTCACCCTATGGAAGGTCTGGATCACCACTTCTCATTGGGACATCACCATGAGAGCCCAGTGGAATGATGGGCACAGTTTCCATGGAGCACTTTCATTTTCCCAGATGACAAAGGAAATCCCTGGTTTCAAGTCCTTTCTCAGGACAGTGAACCCTGCCAAATACCCAAAGGACCCTTTACTGAAGGACTTCTGGTGCTCAGCATTCAAAAATTTGGAGAAACTTGAAAATGAAGAGCTAAATGAATGCTCCCCCAATGCCTCCTTGGAAACTCTTCCTCTGCACATCTTTGACATGACAATGTCTGGTCTGAGTTATACCATCTACAATTCTGTGCACGCTGTGGCCAGAGCCCTCCATGAAATGCTCCTGATGATATCAGAAAGAGAATCTCTAAGAGATGGAGAAACCTGGATGCCTCAGCCATGGCAGGTAACATTAAGTGCCCCCTCTGTACTAGCTATTGTTCTGGGTACAGCTTATACATCAATGAATCAAGGAAAAAGAAATTATGAGAAAGAAATGATGTACATGTGAATTTAATCAAAATAAATACAAGACAAAAGTGAAATAATTTCTAATCTAAATTTTCTTGTCTAAAAGGTAGAATGAATGCATTCTAATAAGAAGTAGTTATGGCATAAATATGTAGGCAGGAGATATCATGTAGACTTCAAGCCATAGCCAAAAAGAGAAGCTAATTTTAGTGTGTAAAGAAAACAAGATTAAATATAATGACATTCTTTCTTTAAATGACATTTCAATATGGTGTCTCTATTATATAATCCAAACTGTTAATATGAGACTAGATCAGGTGTGAGTTTTAGATCTTTATGAATTCTTTGCCTGTCTAGAGTGATGTTGGGAACACTACATGTAAGAATGAATGGAACCTGTAACTCAGATTTCAATTAACATCTTTTTAACCAACATTTCTTCAACATCAATAAAAATCAGTGTCCTTCCTCCTGAAGACATTAAAGTATTCCATAGAATGTTACAGAGTCTACTGTCTAGATCAGTGATGGGCAAACTATTTTAAGAGGGGGCCAAAGGAAAGGAAATGCTCGTCTGTCAGTCTGTTTCAAAGTTTCATTGTGTTGTATCCTACTCATTGTATTCGTCAGATTAGGAATAATGTTGCGCTGCTGGATAGAACATTTTAGAGGGCTGCATCTGGCCCACGGGCTGTATTTTGTCCATCACTGGTCTAGATTGTTTCTTACAGAAACCAAGATATTTATTACTCCCACCAAACAAGAGCACAAACTTCGGGCCATGAGGACTGGGATCTCTTACATAGGCCATCTATCTTACTTTAGTAAGAGTCCAGTCTTTGAGCACTAGGCATTGACTGATATTTCTCTTTCCTTTCAGCTCCACAATTTTCTGAAGAAAATCCACTTTCACAATAGTGTTGGTGATCAAGTGTTTTTGGATAATACAGGAAATTCTGAAGCTCATTATGACATTTTGGAGTACTTATTTTTTCAAAATGGGACTGAAACACTGGTGAAAGTGGGACAGTTTATTCCAAATGTTCCATATGGTCAAGATTTTACCATTTGTAATGAGGCCATAGTGTGGGACTCATTTGAGTCAAAGGTCAGAAACAATTTCAGTTTTAATTCAGAGCTTCCAATCATGGAAACACATCTTATTACTAAGGTCCCCTACACAAAGTGCTTTTTTTTAAGTTAAAATCCTACATAAATACTAGTCATTCTTATTGATTCAGAGGTAGCCGATTTTTGTAGAGAAAATTTTCCTCTGGTCCTTCTTTCCATTTCCTTTCCAGGATGACTAAGAAAAAAAATAGTAAGTAGTCAATCCACCCAATGTTCTCACACTGCACAATATTTCATAATCTGCATTATCACATTGTCCATTTACTTGGCTTCAGTGAAAGCAAAGTCGTTCATTCTTTTGAAGGTTTGTCTAATGACTTCAGCTAATTTATTTTATAAAGTTAGCTGCATTTCTAAATATTCCAAAATAATTTGGTTTTCCAAATTGTATTTACTAAGACTGTGGGATTTATTATTTATGCTCCATTGAAAAATGAACTCCATCACAGCCTTTGACTCTGAGTGCCTTACCTCATATGTGAAAAACAATTAATGTACATTTTAAGGTCATTATTCTGCTTTCATTTAACCATTAGGGTTGTAACAATGGTCAGGATTACACATAGAATTATAGAATATTTTTCCTCAAAAAGACCTTTGCAGTCAAAGAATCTCTTTTTTCAGATGAAGAATCTAAAACCCAAAGCAGAGCAGTAGCTCAGCCAAAGTCACACAGCTACTGATGAATAAGAATTGAAATTATAGCTCTTGAATACATGTGTAGTGGGCATTTTCTTACATATGATTTATAAGTCTGGAAGAAGTTCTATAGCTCTTTAATAAAATAAGATTCATTGCCTTTGCTAAAAAAATGACACAATTCTCAAAAATAATCTACTTTACACATGTTGTTAAGCCCCAAATCCTTAAAGCATTTTCTTTTCATCCCACTTTTCAGGCTCCTCAAGCTGTGTGCAGTGATAGCTGTGGCCCTGGATTCAGGAAAACTCTGAGGGAGGGAGAGCCCATCTGCTGCTTTGACTGTTCTTCATGCCCAGAAGGGGAGATTTCCAATCAAATGAGTAAGCATTGCAATGATCTTTCCTAACAAGCCCACTAAAAATGTTAAAAACTTGGTATTTGGCTCTTGAGGTCATGTAAAATTCATGGGAACATCAATGAAAGACTAACAAGATAGGCATCCAGGAGAGGGGCTGATGATTTTCTTTCTCTTTATCCATTTCTTGTCCTTGGTCTCTTTCACATATTATACAATATGATATAGGGATGATCATCATATTCATATGTAGGATTCATATGTAGGATCATAGATCTAGAAGTGGAAGGAACCTCAGTAGCCATCTAGTTCAACTCCCTCATTTGATTAATCAAGAAACAACCAAAAATGGGATGTGACTGCTGAGACTTGTTGGAATTATGTGACTTGCCCAAAGTGATACTGTAAAAAACATTTAGGATATCAACCTAGTTACTCTGAGGCAGTGCTTCTCCCACAATATTGTTGCTGTTGTTTGTCCTTTTTTGAAGAGGATTAATGACATCAGCAGATGAGGTCTAGATTTGTGCATGTATTGGCTTTAAGTGAGACCGAGGTGATAAAAGTCATTGGTCTCACTTGCTCTTCCAGAGTCATTGAGGTACAGTAATAAGGCAGTCAGGATGACTGATCATGATGCTGAAGGTAGTCGATGATATCAACATCTTCAATGTCTATTCAAGTTCTGAGTGCTCCGCAGCTCCTACTTCTGTCACCTTCATAGTCATGGGAAAGAATTACTTGTTATCTACTCGTTCCAGTAGAGGAATTATTTACGCATTTAGGGTAAACAACACCCCTATAACTAACTAAATAACTAAATGATACACTGATGTACCATTTGCGATCTTCAGCCTGGTTTTGTATATCTGCCAGTGTTCATGCCACAGCTTTCTTGGACTCACAAGTGAGAATTGACTTCCAGGTGAACACCAAGGTGGATAATGAATTCTAAAAAGGCTCTGCAGGCCTTCATAGTGTAAGATTTAAATTAATATCAATAACTTGAATGTTAATTTTATAAAGTTTATTAATAATACTTGAACAGAAAAAATAAAAGGGAAATAGAAATATAAAAACCTATTTATTTAACAAAATTAGGACCACTTGAGTAAGGTCTCTACAGCCTCTCACCTTGCACGATCTCCACACAGCTGAGATCATAGGAAGAGAGTGAGTGGCGGGACTACACCAAACTTATATCCTCCCTACGTCAGCACATAATGTGAGAAGGAAAGTGGGATCCTGGGAATTGAAGTTTTAGGGTTCAGATTCTGATTTCACAATCCCTCCTGTGATTCCCATGGGAAACAAGCATGTAGAAGTCTCCCAGATTTACATGTCAATTTCCCCATGGAATCAGTATGCATAACCAATTTATATCTCTAAAGATCTTCAACTAGAAGTACATACAATATTGTACTATCTAAGGGGAAATTACAATAATTTGGGGATAAAGGGGAAATAAAAGAGAAAGAGAACACAACCAATTATTGCTAGGCATATTGAAAAAAGCCAATTAGGGGGCAGTCCGCTTTGGCATAAGAGCATACATTCAAAATAAATACATTCAACCCCTCACAGTTCAATATCACTACATCCCAAAGTTCATTCTGGATCTTTTGGTGCAGTGTGAGGTTTCTCTAGCCATCTCCATGGTGCTTTCTCCAAACAATTCATTTTCTTGATTCAGGGAGGTAGCAAGTTTCTTATCCTAAAATGACTCTCAAACAAGAAAAATATTTATGAATCTGGAATTTTATGACAATAATATAATCTCCCCTGAGGAGGTATTGACCAACACGTGGATCACTCAGGGATACATGGGTGAGTTATGAGGTATGTGAACTAATTGTTAAAAGGAAGTCAAAAACAGAAAAAAAAAACCAGAAAAATAAAAATTAAATAGTATATAAAAATTCTTAATATCTGGGGGGGATGAAGGATGTATAGTGTCTTAAGGGTACCACATTTTCAGTTTTATTGAAGGTGGGTACTTCTTTTAAGGGGAATAGGCCGTTCACTGAATTATTTGTGATTTCTGCCACTTGGCTGGATGTTTGGGTTGCTATGAAGCAGGTGAGGTAAGAGGGAGGGGTTGGCCTGAGGATAGTGAGGCAGTGGGGGACAAAAGAGGGTGGTTTCTGGTGGGAGGGGCAGGGGAGCCATGGGTCAGGTAGAGGAGGGAGGCTCTGGGCAAAGAGAGATCTGGTAGGGACAGAAGTTGTGAGAGGAAGGGATGTGGCCTGGGTAAGAGAAAGGAGACTGGTCCAGGAAGACAGATGGAGAAGTCGAGCAAGGAGGGGAAGATCAAGTCGGGGAGGAGGTAGGGCCATGGGATTCCAAAAGCTAAACAAGAGGAGATAAGAGGAAATCATCTTGAGGCATGGGCTGGGCAGGTTTGAATGGAGGGGAGTCTTCCTTCTGAATTTTAAAATTATTTTAGTGCTTCTCAATGCTGTCTATTTGAATCTGTATATTTTAATCAAAGTAACCTTGTGTTGATTTTTCTTGAGGAGAAAATACTCTATGAATAAGAGCCCACCCAAGAATAGTGCTAAATAAAGCCATTCCGAAGTATTGAACAGTTTGAACTTAGTAAAACTCTCTGGGAATAAAAGCTGTTTCAAATTTAGGGAAAACGAGTCCCTCGTTGCCAGCATTTATTGTGAGAAGGAAAGTGGGGTGCTGAGAATTGAAGTTTTAGAGGGGCTAGCTTTCAACCTCAAAGTGCATTTCCTCTATTGTGGTATACTGGATAGAGCACTGGACATGGAATCAGGAAAACTTCAAAGTTAATTTCTATTTCATATACGCAGTAGCTGTGTGATCCTGTGTATGGCATAACTTCCATTGGTTTCCATTTCCCTATACTGGTAATATGATAAGTTTAGATGGCATAAGAGGTCCTTCTTATCTTGATTATGATATTAGAAAGGCAATCAGTGAAAAGAATAGTTAATATGGGGTTAGAGGACTAGGGTTCAAATATTGTCTCTGCTACTTATTATCTGTATGACCTTAGGCAAGTCATTTCACTCTGTGGTCCATAATGCCTTTATTTCTACAATTAAAAGATTGTTACAGATGATATCCACTGCTCATTATAGGATGAAATCTATGATTACATGCAGATTATGTAGGTATTAAAGAGGAAACGGAGATCTTCAGAGCCTAAGGTTTGTCATTGACTAAATGCTTCAGAAGATGGTGTAGATCAGGGGTTCCCAAACTTTTTTGCCTACCGCCCCCTTTCCAGACAAAAATTACTTAGCACCCCTGGAAATTAATTTTTTTTAATTTTAATAGCAATTAATAGGAAAGGTAAATGCACCTGTGGCCATCACCGCCCCCTGGATTTCTGCAGCACCCACCAGGGGGCGGTGGCGCCCACTTTGGGAATCACTGGTATAGATGAAGGTGGGTCTGAAGGAGGAACTCTCAGCTGAAAGAGGTTCAGCCACAGAAAGACTGTGATTCAGGAAGTAAGTTCAAGGTGGGAGTTTACTGCTATGGGTGATTAAGAGATGGAGAAATTTAGCCTGAATTTGGGGAATGGGGGGATGGTCAGCTTAGGAGAAAAACAATATCTGGATGATTTTGATTAAAAATAATTAAAAATAATGGCCATCATGAAGATTTTAGTTTCTATGTACTATGTATTTATCCTTTATACTTAAGATTTCATTTGATTCTTACAATTCTTGGAGATATTTTCCTTCTTTTAAATATAAAGAAAGTCAGACAGACAGATAATAGGTGACATGCCCAGGGTCACCCAGCTAGTAAGTGTCTGAGGCTAGATTTAAAACGCAGGATTTCCTGACTCCAGACCCAGCACTCTATCCACTACAAAACCTAGTAAGGCAGCATAGTCAGAGCAATAATAGAAATGAGTTAATGTTTGAAGGAAAGATTATGGTTGGTTGCCTTTACATCTGTGGTCAAGTATGACATAAAGTTGTGTGTGAAAGTGGATTATAATTTGATATGAAACAAGGTCCTATGTTTAATATCTCACTATGTAATGCATAATATATTATATATATTTTAAATATAATAATTAAATATAAAAGGGACATATCCACACCCTTTCCTCAAACTTTCTGTCAAAAGCACTCAGGACACTAATATGCTACTGGTGTAATTCTGAACTGATCCAACCATTTTGGAGAATTATCTGGAATTATAATTATAGAATTATAAAACAGTGTATACCTTTTGATCCAGTAATACCACTAGTAAGTAAATTTCCTAAGGTAATCATGGAAAAAGTAAAGGATTCTTTATTTTCTAAGATATTTATGAGTTGCCTTTGTGACATCAACTTAATGGAAATTCAAGGGATGTTCATCAATAGGGTAAAACCTAAACAAATTTGGTATATTATTATGATGGAATACTACTGCACCATAAGAAATGATGAACAAATTAATTAAAGGAAATGGTAAGAGCTACAAGAAGTTATGATGAGTGGAATGACTGAAACCAAGAAGATATTATATATAGCATCAGAAATACTGTTTGAAGGACTTGTGTATGTCCACCTCCAAAGGAACAACTGATATATAGAAACAAAGGAGATATGGTTTTACATGTAAATATATATTTCTTATTTAAAATATTTTCTCTAATGGAGGATAAAGAAGGGAAGGAAGATGTTACCTGGGCATTTTAGTGTAATAATAGAGTAGGAAATGTTTTTTTAAATCACCTAATACTCAACTCCCACCAATTCAATAGGGAATTCTCCTCAATAATAAATGAGGGGGTGGGGCAGCTGGGTAGCTCAGTGGAGTGAGAGTCAGGCCTAGAGACTGGAGGTCCTGGGTTCAAATCCGGCCTCAGACACTTCCCAGCTGTGTGACTCTGGGCGGGTCCCTTGGCCCCCATTGCCTACCCTTACCACTCTTCCACCTATGGGTCAATGCACAGAAGTTAAGGGTTTAAAATGAAAAAAAAATCTTTAAAAAAATAATAAATGAGGGGGGAATCTTGATGGTTATGTGTATGAAGATTTAAGCCAAGAAATGTAAGGTCCTATGTTCAAATCGTGAATGAGACCCTTCTTAGCTGTGTGATCTGGCTCAAGACACAACCACAAATGCCTGCCATTTATTACTATTCTGCTTTGGGACTGATACTTAATATCAGTTCTATGAACATAAAGGTTTAAAACTAGTCAACTTGCTTTACAGAGTGGTCAAGGTAAAATGAAAAGCCATAGATAGTATAAGGGGAACTGGATTTGAATCTTACTTTTTAAAAATCCTATTTGTTTGATTTCCTGGAAGACATTGAAGTTGGGTCTTTGCTTCCTCCACTATAAAAGGGGGGTCATGGATGAGAATATCTTTAAGGTGTATGTGTGCTTCAAATGTGCCTCAAATTTATGATACTAGGAGCTCACAAGTGTTCCTTTTCCTATGCCATAATTATTTGTCCATATACCAAGGCAAAAGTGAGGATGACACATCACTATATGGATTCTCATTCTGGAAAGACTGGAACAATTCTCAGAGTCAAAAATTGTTGCCAAGTCAACTACATGACTCAGTGGACTGAGAGCCATACTTAGAGACCAGAGAGTCCTAGATTCAAATCTAGCCTCAGACAGTTCCTAACTGTGTGACCCTGGGCAAGTCACTTAATCCCTATTGCCTAGCCCTAAACACTCTTCTGCCTTGGAACCTATACAGAGTATTTCATCTAAGGCAGAAGGAGAGGGTTTAAAATAATTGTCACCAATACACCAAAGACTGTAGCTTATAGAGGGAGAAGTTATTATTAGAAAGAGAACTGGATTGAGTAAAGATATTAAAGTATTGACATTTTTCCAAGCTAATAAAGTATTTGTACTGGCGTCCCTTGGATATCATTGCTGAAAATATTTGTTTTGAATCTTGATAAAATATTTAGAAGAGTTACTGAACAGTGACTACTTTAAATACAAGCATATTTTAAATAGTAATTTAAAGTTGGGAAAGAATTACAAATATAATTTCATTTTACTATCCTAACAGCCCTAAAAGAAAGGTGTTATTAGCAATCTTTTTTTTTAAAAAGTGGACATTCCCTCAATATCTCATCTGTTAATTGGGAATGCTAATAGCATTTACCTCATGGCTCTGTTGTGAGAATCAAATGAGTTATTCATTGTAAAGGACTTGGAACAATGTCTGGCACATACTAGGTGCTATATAAATGCTAACTTTAATTACACTTTTATTTATAATCAATGTTGGAGAAGTATAAGTGAACAAACATGCAATATGACTATAGATAGATTGAGGAACCATTTTCTTCAATTGGAAAAGGTAAATGCTAATAAATAGCATGATCTAGGTCTTCCAAATTATAAAGGTAATGGACACAGTGGAACTGGGCTTCATCACCTTGGTAGGCATACCAAGGTGGATATAATTATATGTTGAGGGTCAAGTTCTACCCTTCATGTCCAAATGGCTTGACATAGGTTATTTTGTCTGTTTCCCAGGTTTGAAAATAGGAAGAATTTTCAAACATAAAATAATGAGATGCTTCTTTTCCCCTATAGATATGAGGCATTGTATGAAGTGTCCTGAAGATGAATATCCTAATAAGGAGAGAGATCATTGCCTCCCCAAAACCATTACCTTCCTGGATATCAAAGAACCTCTGGGAATGACTCTAGCCTGTGTGGCTCTTTTCTTCTCTGTACTGACAGCTCTGATTCTCGGGGTGTTTGTGAAGTTTCGTGATACAGCCATAGTGAAAGCCAATAACCGGGCCCTCAGCTATACTCTCCTCATCTCCCTCACCTTTTGTTTCCTCTGCTCCTTGCTCTTCATTGGCCATCCCACTGCAGCTACCTGTCTCCTCCGACAAACAACATTTGGGGTAGTGTTCACTGTGGCTGTTTCTTCCATTTTAGGCAAAACCATTCTGGTAGTTCTGGCCTTTAAGGTTACAAAACCAGGGAGCAGGAATAAGGTATGGCTGCAACCTAGAGTGTCAAACTGTATTGTACTCCTTTGCTCTGGCATTCAAGTGACTCTGTGTGGCATCTGGCTGGGAATCTCTCCGCCATTTCCAGACACAGACATGCATTCTGAACCCAATCAGATTATCATTGAATGTAATGAGGGCTCTGTCATTGGTTTCTACTGTGTTGTGGGTTACATTGGCTTCCTAGCAGTGGGGAGCTTCACAGTGGCTTTCTTGGCCAGAAGCCTGCCTGATGCCTTCAATGAAGCCAAGTTCATCACTTTCAGCATGCTGGTGTTCTGCAGTGTGTGGGTTTCCTTCCTCCCCACATACCAGAGCACCAAGGGTAAGGCCATGGTGGTTGTAGAGATCTTCTCCATCTTGGCCTCCAGTGCTGGATTACTGGGCTGTATCTTTATTCCCAAGTGTTATGCGATTTTGCTGAGGCCAGTTCAAAACATTCAGGAATGCATAAGAAATAAATTAAATTGAGACTTCCTGGGGTGGAGCCAAGATGGAGGAGTAACTAGAGCAGCAGCTCCATGTCACCACAAGAATTCTCTCAAAGATTAAAATATCACCACAAAATGAATACAGGGATGAAAGAACCAACAAGAAAGAGTGAAACATCTTTCAAGAAAAGAAAAACCCTAATGTTAAGCAGATGGCATATGGGGCACTGGGGTAAGAGGAGAGTAGTACCAGCAAGAGACTGTAGCAAGGAGAGAAGAGCAAGCCACCAACTCCCTACCCCATATCTGCTGCCACAGGTTCTGAACCTAAGCTCTAGCTAACAATCAAACCCTAATATCCTGCCTGGGCAAATAGTGGTCCATGCCAACCGACACCCCTTGAAATTTCAAGCCTGGGGAGAAGTCCGGATTCCCAGTCCAGGGTAATCCTCCCCATCCCATCTTTTTGCCCAGAACTAAGGGAGGAGCTCTAGCAAAAGGCAATCAAGGGTATGCATGATTGGATCAAGTAAACAGTGAGACCAAAACCTTGAGCATAAGCCTAGGGTGAAAATTTGATCAGCCCCTGACCTCCTCAGTTTCAGAGTGAGATCAAAAGCTTACACACAAGGATGATGAAAGTCTTTAAGCTATCAGCATCTCAAGAGTCAATTGAATCAGCAGGGGGAGGGGGCTCTCAGAACTCTCAGCCCTCAAGCCTATAAACTACAAAAAGCCAGAAAAACAAGCTGAGAATAACATCAAAGAAGGACTTAAGTTTAAGAGGGTACTCCAATTTCCCAGAAAACAGAGCCTACCTATAAGTAGATAAGAAAAATGAGCAAGCAACAAAAAAGCATCTAACTCTAAAGAGTTTTTTATGGAGACAAAGAGCAAGGTAGAGAGACAGAAGGTGACAATAAATGCAGAGCAAAAACAAGCAAAGTCCAAAAGAAAACTATGGTTTGGACTCAGAGTCTTGAAGAGCTCAAAAAAGACTTCAAAAACAAAATGAGAAAGGCAGAGGAAAATTGGGAAAGAGAAATGAAAGTGATGCAAGAGAAAGGAAAATGATGCAAGGAGAAATGGGACAATTCAAAAAGGAGAACCAAAAACTGACAGAGGAAAATTAGACCTTGAAAATCAGAATTGATAATCTAGAAACTAACGGTTTCATGTGAAATCAATAAACAATGAAGTATAAGCAAAGGAATGAGAGAGGAAAATGAAATATTTTTTGAAAAAACAACTGACCTATATAGGTCTAAGAGAGACAATTTGAGAATTATTGAACTACTTGAAAGTCAGAAACAAGAAAAAACCTTGGGCATCATGTTACAAGAAATTATCAAAGATAACTGCCCAGAGATCCTCAAACAATCCTCAAATAACATTGAAATTGAAAGAATTCACAGGTCACCTCCAGAAAGAAATCCTCAAATGACAACTTCTAGGAATATAATAGCTAAATCCGAGAGCCACCAAGCCAAGGAAAAAATACTTCAAGCAATCAGAAAGAACCCATTCAAATACCATGGAGCTACAATCAGGATCACACAGCACCTAGCAGCTTCTACATTAAAAAATCAAAAAGCATGGAATATGATGTTCAGGAAGGAAAAATATTTGGGATTACAACCCAGAATCACTTATCCAGCAAAACTGAGTATTTTCTTTCAGGAGAAATGGACATTGAATAAAATTGAAGATTGCCAAGCAATTCTCAGGAATAAGCCAGACCTAAACAAAAAAAATTTGAAGTCCAAATAAGAGACACAACAGAAGCCTGAAAAGGGAATATAACAATGTGTCTTAATGGGAGAGTGCCTCATGTATGATCTAAAAACAACAGGTGGAAGCCAAGATGATGAAGAAGTTATAGATTCTCATCTGATTGCTACCAAATCATCCTCCAAAATAAATTTCATACAATGCCTTAGAATGAATTTTGGAGCAGTATAATCTAGAAAAAGACAAGGTAAATTAATTTTCTAGCACAAAACAACTTACCAGGCCAGCACAACTGATCCAGTACACCTTGGTGGAGATGTAAAAGGGAAAAGGGATTTTTTTGGTTAGATATTAATATTTAAAGGTGTGGTCACCTAGGAACTGAATAAATACCAATTCCTAAAATTATTTCAGTGTTTTATTTACAAAATGTAGGAGAGAGTAGAAGTAGAGAGATGAGAAAGGGGTAGAATAAGAGATTTAACTTAACGAACTAGATTTGCATTCAACTCTGGACTTTACTCTGGCAGGGCTCCAGAGGCCCAGCCTGAGAGCCTAAAAGTCAATTAACAAGGGCTTCTCCCAATCAAGGGAGCCTCTCAGAGGCTAGTACCTCCAGGGAAATTAAAGTAGTCAGTAGGTCTTTTTCACTCACCAAGGTCTCAGGGTCCCAGCCAGAGCTCCTTCAAGTCCAAGCCACAAACAAGAAGAGCTCCTTCAGCTCCAAGACACAAACCAGAAGAGAGCTGAACTCACTGAACTCTCTTTTAAAGGGGCTTCTTTTGCATCACTTCCTGTGCCTTCCTTTTAGTTTATGTGTCCAGTCACAACAGGCGCTTTTCTTAGGACTGCCCAGAAGGCAGTCAGTAAATTTTGATTCCTGACTCACTCTAGCACACAAGGGTCACAGACCTCCCAACTTGTGAATTAAGTGGGGATGTTCTCACCTTTGGTGATTAGATTAAGCCTGGGTCTATGATCATTCCCCTGGACCTCAGACAGCCCCATCATGACCATGGTGGCAGCCCCAGTGGTCCCTCGGACCAGAGGAGTCAGAACCAGGAGCCTGAGCCTGATGCCAGCAGTGTCTGCTCGCTGGGACTTCTACTGGTTGTGGTCCTTCATGGCTGGAGGCATCACAGGATGTTGTGCCAAAACAGCCATTGCACCTTTGGATTGAATGAAGATGCTATTATGGACACATAATCACCATTACAAACATTTAGGAGTATTTTCTGCCTTGTGTGCTATCCCTAAAAAAGAAGGATATCTTGGGTTGTATAAAGGAAATGGAGCAATGGTGATTAGAATCTTCCCATATGGTACAATTCAATTTATGTCCTTTGATCATTACAAAAAGTTAATTACCACCCAACTTGGGAATTCTGGACATGTACATCAGCTAATGACTGGCTCCATGGCAGGCATGACAGCAGTCACTTGTACTTACTCACTTGGCATGGTTTGAGTTTGCCTGGCATTAAAGGTGAAAGGAGAACACACATACACAGGAATGCATTCAAAACAATGCAAAGGAATATCTCTTTTGTTTTATTGAGGACTGATGCCTACTATTATAGGAATGCCTCCCTATTCAGGAGTTTCATTTTTTTACTATTGTGTAGATAGAATTTACTCCCCAAGATTCTCTTATGCTGCATGCAAACAGTGTGTGAAAGTACGAAGGATAGTTTTAGTGTCACCCCGCCCCTCTCTCTCTCCTTCCCTAAACAAGACTGGTGAAGATGGCTAAGAGCCAGGCAAGAGAATATACATACAGAGTCATACATAATATGATATTAAGCTTTCAACTTCTGATTTTTTTATTTCTTCTACTTCAAATGATTATTAATAAACTTTATTAAAAATAAGAACTGGAAGCTGTAAGGAATAAAATTTAGGTATTTATAGATATATATTAAAATATGTGGCCACCAGGAATCAACAATTTAGGTTGATTCCGCAATTAAATCAGACCCACGTCAGCATCGGGTTGAAGAGTTTATTTACAATCAGGTAGGTAAAAGTAGGAATAAAGAGAAAAGTAGAGGCTAGTCCTGCCTGGACTGAGAGAGAAGAAGGTTATAAAGCTTAATAATGAAGCTGTAAGCCACAGGGCCCAACAGCCAGATAGGCAGAGTTTAGAATTGGCCCAGCTAGGCAAAGGAAGTCAGCCTAACTTACCCACGTGACAATATTGAGTGTAATCTGTCTGTGGTCTCAGGAGATGCTTCTTCTTCCAGTTCGAGACGGCAACTGCCCCCACAGGAAGTTCACTCACTTACTTAAAGAGATTGTGTCTTTCATCACTTCCTGTGGTCCACCTCTAATTCAAATGGACAAATGGCAGTTTCTACATTGATTTGGACTGCCCAAAGGGCAGTCCCTTATTCTTGATTTGTTACTTATTGTCACGTGTGGGTAACTCGTCTCCCCTCCCCACTAAGGGAGGTGGGAGTGACATCATTAGCACGCCTGGGTTGAGTAGATTTTTGACTATTAATGGGATCGAGCTAATTCTATTTACACAAAGCTCCCTGTACTTCTTTCAGACAGTCAGGAGGTGTAGAAGCCTCCCACCTTTAAAATCCCAGCTGATATACCTGAGTCTCTCTGGGCCACATCTTCTTCCCAATATCAGCCTACTTGAATCCTCTGTTCCTGTTCAAATTAAGACAAAAGGTGGTCCACCTCCTTCCGTTCCTCAATATTCTCTTTCAAAAGAGACAATTGAGGGAATTATCCCAGCGATAGATTCATTAATTGAGCAAGGAATAATAATTCCATGTGAATATTAATGTAATATTCCTATCCTACCTGTAAAAAATTCCTATCCTACCTGTAAAAAAGCCAAAATTAGGCCCAGATGGAAAAACTGTCTATTGATTTGTACAAGAGTTAAGGGCTGTAAATAATCATGTCACAAAGAGACATTCTTGTGGTTCCCAGCCCAGGCACAATTATCTCCACTATTCTCAGCACAGCCACATATTTCATTGTGGTAGGCCTGTGCTCAGCATTCTTCTCAATCCCTATTCATGAAAATTCAAGAAATATATTTGCCTTCACCTGGAAATGCTCCCAGTGGACATGGTGTCAGTTACCACAAAGGTTCGTGAAAAGTTCCACATTATTCTCATAGATTTTAAGACAGGATTTAGAAAATATTAGGTTTCAAGAGAGCTGTTTGATACAGTTTGTAGATGATTTGCTCTTGTCCTCACCAAATGCCAAAGTATGCCGAGAAGATAGTAAATATCTTCTTTTAGAACTACATTAGAGATACCACAAGATATCTAAGCCATAGTTGCTGTGGTATCTCCCCAAAGTGGAATACTTGGGGTTCATTTTAAGTGTGGGTACTCACTCCATTTCCCCTAAGCACATTGAAGATATTCAGAAACTGAACACCTCCTCCACTAAGAAGCAGTTGAGGGCAATTCTAGGAGCAACAGGATTTTGTAGACAGTGAACCCTTGGTATGGGGAAATCACTAAACCCCTTACAGCTCAGACAAAAAAATTCAGTCACTGAAATGCTTAAATTAGAGGCAGAACACATGTCAACTCTTTCAAAATTAAAACAGGCTATCCTGTATGCCCCTGCTCTAGGCATTCGAGCATTCGAGATTACAAAAATCCATTTACTTTGTATACATACGAAAAGGGAAAGGTAGCTTCGGGTGTTTTAACTCACTTTAGGACCTCTTCAATGTCCAGTTCCTTATTATTCAGCCCAGCTTGAACCAGTAGCTTCAGGAGTACCACCATATCTTAGAGGTGTAGCTGCCATAGTTTTGTTAGTAAATAAATCTGCTAATTTAGTCTTGGGATGCCCAGTAACATTAATGTGCTCACATGAAGTTGAAGCATTGTTGATAAGGCATAGAACACAGGCATTTTCTAATCAAAGACTTGCAAAACACAAGGTAACCTTGTTAGGTAATGAAAATATTACTTTAAAATGCTGTAGTACTTAATCCTGCAACCTTGGTATCAGATTTGCCAGCTTCAGGAGAACCATGGTACAGTTGTGAATCTTTAGTGTCTATGGCTGGAAAAACTCAAGATAATCACCTGGGCACTCCTTTGGACAACCCAGACTTAGTTTTATTCACTGATGGTTCTTAATTCATGAGGGATGGAATACGCTACCCTGGAGCTGCTGTGGTCACAGAATTTCCCACTGTGTGGTCAGCTTCATTGCCCTCAAAAATAACTGATCAAGTGTAGAACTGATAGCTCTAAATCATGACTGTATGATTTCCAAAGATAAGAAGGCAACAATTTACACAGACTTTAGATATGCATTCAGAATATGTCATGCAGTGGGTATGGTATGGCTCCAAAGGGGATTTTTAAACTTAGCTAGAAAATGTATCTCAAATGCAGAAATCATTAATGAAGTCCATTCTGCTCTCCAGCTCCCTGAAGCCCTAACTGTGTTTCATTGCTTTGACCATCCAGGTGGAACTGACCCTGTTTCTAGAGGAAACCAAGCAGATATTACAACAAAGCATGGTGCCTCTGAAGAACCTGAATTAATTTTAACTTTGCCAAATAGCAATGAGTCAAATTTATCCCATTCCTATAATGAACAGGAAGTGGAAAATGGAAACAAAAGTTTAAAGCTAAACAGATAAATTGAGTATGGGTGTTGTCTAAAGGAAAATCCCTACTCCCTAAAAGTTTTTATCACCAAATATGCTCATCCATTTACAAAAATGGTTACTTTGGCACCCAGGACATTGTAGACTCTCTGAAAAGTTTATGGATAGCCCCTGGTATAAATATTGTAGCCTCTAAAGTGTGTGCAGTGTGCTCTATCTTTCAAGCTTACAATCAGCATGCCTTTTGTGGCAAAGGTTTTGAATACCTACAAATTAGTTTTGTCACTATGGCAAATGCTGGACAGAATAAATTTTGTCTAGTCATAGTGGATAAACTGATCAGATAGCCTGAAGCATTTCCTCCTGCCTGTGCCACAGCAGCTTTTGTTGCCAAGGTTCTCTTAAAAGAAATTATTCTTGGAGGCAGCTGGGTAGCTCAGTGGATTGAGAGCCAGGCCTGGAGATGGGAGGTCCTAGGTTCAAATCTGACCTCAGACACTTCCCAGCTGTATGACCTTGGGCAAGTCTCTTGACCCCCATTGCCTACCCTTACCACTCTTCTGCCTTAGAGCCAATACACAGTATTGACTCCAAGACAGAAGGTAAGGGTTTAAAAAAGAGATTATTCTTTATTTTGGCCTGCCAGCACTTATTGATTCAGACAAGGGAACTCATTTTACCAATTTGGTTTTGTCTCAGATGTATTCTTGTTTGGGGATCACTTCCAAATTCCATGCACTGTGTCATCCCCAGAGCTCAGGTCAAATTGAGAGAATGAATAGAGATCTTAAGACTATGATTTGAAAATTGTATACTGAGGCCCATTTAAAATGGCCTGAAATTCTCCCTCTAGCTCTCTTGTATCTTCAAAGCAGGTCCAGGGGAGATCTACACATCTCACCATTTGAGAGGCTTTTTGGACATCTCCCTATCCAGGCTAAGACTTTTTCTCCTGCATACACATCATTACTAGGGGGAGACACTTCTACTGCTTCATATACATCGGAATAACAGATCAAATTATGAGAACTCCATGAATCAATCTGGAGCTACTGTACAAGCAGGACCTATAGACTTCTCATTCCATGATCTAAACCCAGGAGACAAGGTGTACATAAAGCACATCCAGTGCACTGGAGGTACTCAGCCTGCTTGGTAAAGTCCATTCCAAGTCCTGTTAACCACTCCAACAGCTATCAAAATTGGAGGAAAGGACTTTCCCATTGTATGGGATGCAGTGAAATCCTATTCCATGACATCTCTCCTTTCTGTAAGCAAGCCTGCTAACCATTTCCACAGAAGCTTGCAGGTAACAAAGTTTATTGCTCATGCTCTGAGGTCGAGGATCCATATTAAAGCACAAAGACTGAAGAGGAAAAACACCCCCCTCAAAAAACCCAATAGACCAATCTCTCTAATGAATATTGATGGAAAAATTGAAACTAAATACTATCAAAGAGATTACAGCAATAAAGAGGTCATTCTTCATGACCATATGGGCTTTGTACCAGCAATGCAAGGTTGGTTCACTATTAGGAAAATTATCATCATGATTGATTATATCAATAACAAAATCAACAGAAAACCATTTGGTTATCTCCAATAGATGAGAAAAAGCTTTTGATTAAATTCAATACCCATTCCTATTAAAAACACTAGAAACACTGAAACAAATGTAACATTCCTAAAAATGATAACTAGCATATATCTCAAGACACCATCAGGACATTTGGCTGAGGATTACTGGGAAATCCACATGGAGACAGTCTTGGGAAAGACCCTGCTGGAGCTCAGCTGGACCTTATTGGAGAAAAGCTGGTAGGTTTTTTAGGAATCTGTCTCTTTTTCTACATTTACACTCTCACTCTTCCCTCCTCTTTGTAAATAAAAGTTGCTGAAAGTAATTTTGATTTAAGCCCTAATATTTTAAAATTGGCAATAATATTACTTTATAACTCTCATATCTAGCATAAAACTTAAATTTAAACTCTTACACTGCCAGAAGTCTGCCAGCAACTCCAGATATCCTGGGAGGTGGATTAGTTTAGCCGAGAGAGAGAGAGAGAGAGAGAGAGAGAGAGAGAGAGAGAGAGAGTGAGTGAGTGAGAGAGAGAGACACTGTGCAGTTGTGGAAGCTGTTCTGAGAACTTCCTGTGATATTTTTATTTTCTATACTTTTCTCTCAAGTTCCCAGATGCTAGCATTAATTAAAATTTTTCTCTAAGCAGGGTAGAACTCAAGGTTACATAGAAATTAGCATACAGAGTACATTTTTTCATGTAGATTACATTTTAGTCTAAACAGAATTCAAGGCTACCAAGACCTTATGTTATCCAATTATTATTTTGATATCAGACCAACATATTTGAAAAGGTAGGTTAAAGTATGAGAACCTTTAAATTTATGGAGTTAAGTTCAGCGTGGGAAAATAGTGAAGAAAGAAAGTATTTTGATTTGCCATGCTGTATCCTTCAAATTTCTGTGACAGAGATTAAAGCAGCTTCAGCTATTTTGCTGAGGGTATGAACTATTAACTCACTAAAAGCTGGTTTATTATAGAGTAATTAGGGGATTTCTATAAGATTTGGGGCTATCCTAAAGATATAGATTATACTAATTTCAATAATAAGAAGTACTGGTCAGAAAAGAGTCACACAGAGGGTTTTAATTGGGTTTTCCATCCATTCTGTGGCTGGTTTTCAGGCCACAGGGGTCAATGTAGGATAGTGTCAAACTGGACTGACTTGGTGGAACCTAATTCTTCTGGAGGGGCTCTCGGCATTAAACTATGAGGTGATGCAAAGTGAAGTGAGCAGAACCATGAGAAGTTTGCAAACAGTAACAGCAATATGGAATGATGATCAACTGTTTATGACAACTATTATCACAAATGAAAAATCCAGGACAACTCTAAAGAACTTGTGTTTTCAATAGGAAAGGTCCTTCTATTCCTATACTTTTCAGTGTTTTCAATAGGAATAGTGAACCAACCTTTCATTGCTGGTACAAACCCATATGGTCATGAAGAATGACCCTTTTATTGCTGTAATCTCTTTGATAGTATTTAGTTTCAATTTTTCCATCAATATTCATTAGAGAGATTGGTCTATTGGGTTTTTTTGAGGGGGGTGTTTTTCCTCTTCAGTCTTTGTGCTTTAATATGGATCTTCGACCTCAGAGCATGAGCAATAAACTTTCCTATTGAAAACACTGAAAAATATAGGAATAGAAGGACCTTTCCTAAAAATAATAAACAGTATTACCTAAAACCATCAACAAACATCATATGCAATGGGGATAAATTAGAAGCCTTCCCAATAAGATCCCAACAAGGATGCCCATTATCACCTCTATTATTCAACATAGTACTAGAAACACTAGCAGTAGCAATTAGAGAAGAAAAAGAAATTGAAGGTATCATAATAGGCAAGGAGGAGACTAAGCTTTCACTCTTGGCAGATGATATGATGGTATACTTAAAAAATCATAGAGAATCAACTAAGAAGCTTGTAGAAATAATCAACAACTTTAGGAAAGTTGCATGATACAAAATAAATGCACATAAATCATTAGCATTTCTATATATTTCCAACACATTAGAGCAGCAAGAGGTAGAAAGAGAAACACCATTTAAAATCACCCTAGACAATATAAAATACTTAGGAATCTATCTACCAAAACAAACACAGCAATTATACAAAAACAACTACAAAACACTTTCCAAACAAATAAAACTGAATCTCAACAATTGGAAAGCCATTGATTGCTCATGGGTAGGACGAGCTAACATAATAAAAATGACCATTCTACCCAAATTAATTTACCTATTTAGCGCCATACCTATCAAACTACCAAAAAACTTCTTTACTGAATTAGGAAAAACTATAACAAATTTCATTTGGAATAACAAAAGCTCAAGAATATCAAGGGAAATAATGAAAAAAATGTGAAGGAAGGGGGCCTAGCAGTACCAGATATTAAACTATACTATAAAGCAGCAGTCATCAAAACAATATGGTACTGGCTAAGAGACAGAAGGGAGGATCAGTGGAATAGACTTGGGGTAAATGACATCAGCAAGATAGTGTATAATAAACCCAAAAAACCCATCTTTTGGGACAAAAAAGCACTGACAAAAACTGCTGGGAAATTTGGAAAACCATATGGGAGAGATTAGGTTTAGATCAACATCTCACACCCTACACCAAGATAAATTCAGAATGGGTGAATGACTTGAATATAAAGAGGGAAACTATAAATAAGTTAAGTGAACACAGAATAGTATACTTGTCAGATCTCTGGGAAAGGAAATATTTTAAAACCAAGCAGGAGTTAGAGAAAATTACAAAATGTAAATTAAATGGTTTTGATTATATTAAACTAAAAAGCTTTTGTACAAACAAAAACAATGTAGTCAAAATCAGAAGGGAAACAACAAATTGGGAAAAAATCTTTATAACGAAAAACTCTGACAGGGGTCTAATCACTCAAATATACAAGGAGTTAAAGCAATTGTATAAAAAATCAAGCCATTCCCCAATTGATAAATGGGCAAGAGACATGAATAGGCAATTTTCAGGTAATGAAATCAAAAGTATCAATAAGCACATGAGAAAGTG
>NC_058130.1:791836548-791837122 GCF_016433145.1 Gracilinanus agilis | reverse complement strand
CTAAAAAGCTTTTGTACAAACAAAAACGATGTAGTCAAAATCAGAAGGGAAACAACAAATTGGGAAAAAATCTTTATAACAAAAAACTCTGACAGGGGTCTAATTACTCAAATATACAAGGAGTTAAATCAATTGTATAAAAAATCAATTCTTTCAATCTCCATTTTTTGCTCTTATTCGAGAATTTGGATGCTATGCCATTTGGTGCATACATATTGAGCAATGTTATTTCCTCATTGTCTATACTGCCTTTAATCAGGATGTAATGACCTTCCCTGTATTTCTTAATCATATCTATTTTTACTTTGGTTTTGTCAGAAATCACAATTGCCACTCCTGCCTTCTTTTTCTCATTTGAGGCCCAAAGGATTTTACTCAAGCCCTTTACCTTAAACCTGTGTATGTCCACCCACGTCATATGTGTTTCTTGAAGACAACATATGGTAGGATTTTGGTTTCTAATCCACTCTGCTATTTGCTTCCTTTTTATTGTTGATTTCATCCCATTCACATTCAGAGTTATAATTATCAGTTGTGTATTCCCCAACATTTTGGTATCCTCTCCTAATTCTAC
>NC_058130.1:791814671-791836319 GCF_016433145.1 Gracilinanus agilis | reverse complement strand
ATCTCACACCCTACACCAAGATAAATTCAGAATGGGTGAATGACTTGAATATAAAGAGGGAAACTATAAATAAGTTAAGTGAACACAGAATAGTATACTTGTCAGATCTCTGGGAAAGGAAATATTTTAAAACCAAGCAGGAGTTAGAGAAAATTACAAAATGTAAATTAAATGGTTTTGATTATATTAAACTAAAAAGCTTTTGTACAAACAAAAACGATGTAGTCAAAATCAGAAGGGAAACAACAAATTGGGAAAAAATCTTTATAACAAAAAACTCTGACAGGGGTCTAATTACTCAAATATACAAGGAGTTAAATCAATTGTATAAAAAATCAATTCTTTCAATCTCCATTTTTTGCTCTTATTCGAGAATTTGGATGCTATGCCATTTGGTGCATACATATTGAGCAATGTTATTTCCTCATTGTCTATACTGCCTTTAATCAGGATGTAATGACCTTCCCTGTCTTTCTTAATCATATCTATTTTTACTTTGGCTTTGTCAGAAATCACAATTGCCACTCCTGCCTTCTTTTTCTCATTTGAGGCCCAAAGGATTTTACTCAAGCCCTTTACCTTAAACCTGTGTATGTCCACCCACGTCATATGTGTTTCTTGAAGACAACATATGGTAGGATTTTGGTTTCTAATCCACTCTGCTATTTGCTTCCTTTTTATTGTTGATTTCATCCCATTCACATTCAGAGTTATAATTATCAGTTGTGTATTCCCCAACATTTTGGTATCCTCTCCTAATTCTACCCCTTCTTACACTATTTCCTTTTAAACCAGTGGTTTCATTTATGCCAGTAACCCTTGTCCCCTCCCTTGATTTACTTCCCTTTCTACCCCCTCCCTTATTATTCCCCTCTTTTTACTCCCCTGCTCCCCTTGGTTTATCCCTTCTGACTTTCTTAGTAGGGTTAAATAGAGTTTTATATCCCAATGGATAAAGCTACTCTTCCCTCTCAGGGTTAATTACACTGAGAGTAAGGTTTAAATATTACCTCTTAATGCTCTCTTCCTCTCCTTCTTATAATAGTATTCATCCCTTCCCCTTCCCATGCCCTCTTTGTGTGTAATAGAGTATCCTATTTTTCTTATTCATTCAAGTTTCTCTTGGTGTCCTCTACTATTCACCTCCCTCTTTCCCACCCCCATATCATCTTAGACCATTTAGTATTCCAAACTCTCCCTATGAATAATTCTTCTAATTACTATAATAGTGAATACTATAATAGTGAATAGAGTTCCTTACAGAGAATTATACATAACAATTCTCCACATAGGAATACCAATAATTAGATCATATTGAAGCCCTTAAAGAGGCAAATTTAAAAAAAATACAAGTTTTCTTTCTTTCCCCCCTGTTTCTTATTTACCTTTTCATGTTTCTCTTGATTTTTGTGGTTGGATATCGAACTTTCCATTTAGTCCTGGTCTTTTCTTTATAACAAAAACATCTGACAAAGGTATAATTACTCTAATTTACAAGGAGCTAAATCAATTGTACAAAAAAATCAAGCCATTCCCCAATTGATAAATGGGCAAGAGACATGAATAGGCAATTTTCAGATAAAGGAATCAAAACTATCAATAAGCACGTGAAAAAGTGTTCCAAATCTCTTATAATTAAAGACATACAAATCAAAACAACTCTATGGTACCACCTCACACCTAGCAGATTGGCTAAAATAACAGCAAATGAAAGTGACAAATGTTGGAGGGGATGTGGCAAAATTAGAACATTAATGCATTGCTGGTGGAGTTATGAACTGATCCAACCATTCTGGATGGCAATTTGCAACTATGCACAAAGGGCTTTAAAAGACTGTCAGCCTTTTGATCCAGCCATACTACTGCTGGGCTAATACCCCCAAAGATATAATAAGGAAAAAGAGATACAAAAATATTTATAGCCTCGCTCTTTGTGGTTGCAAAATACTAAAAAATGAGGGAATGCTCTTTGATTGGGGAATGGCTGAACAAATTGTGGTATCTGTTGGTGATGGAATAGTATTGTGGTGAAAATAATAATGAACTAGGGGAATCCCATGTGAACTGGAACAACCTCCAGGAATTGATTCAGAGTGAAAGGAGTAGAACCAGGAGAACTTTATATACAGAGATGGATACACTGTGGCAAAACCGAATGTAGTGGACTTCTCTAAAGTAGCAGCAATGTTAGATCCAGGACAATTCTGAGGGACTTATGAAAAAGAACACTATTCACATCCAGAGTAAGAACTGTGGAAGTAGAAACATAGAAGAAAAATAACTGCTTGATGAAATTAGTTGATGGGAATATGATTGGGGGTGTATAATCTAAGCGATTATAATAATGCAAATATTAATAATATGGAAATAGGTATTGATCAATGACACATGTAAAACCCGGTGGAATTGCTTGTTGGCTACAAGAGGGCAATGGGAGAAGGGGAGGGAATGAACATGAATCATGTAACCATGGGAAAGTATTCTAAATTAATTAATTAAATAAAAATGTTCAAATAAAAAAAATGCCATCCATTACTACTGAAGGAACTGATAAAGTCTGAATGCAGATATTGTATACCATTTTCTACTTCATTTTATGCATGAATTTTTTCCAGTGTAATACATATTTGTCTTTTTAACAAGATGAACATGGAAACAGATATTATATATTAACACATGTAGAACATATATCATATTACCTTCTGTCTTGGGGAAGGGAGAGGGTCTGGGAAGGAAGGAGGAGATAAAATATGGATTAGAAAATGTAAGAATAAGATTATTTAAAAATTGTACTGACATGTAATCTGGAAAAATGTCTTTTAAAAACACAAAGTCTAAATATCAAAATGTCTGGTGATTTAAAGATCTGGTCTTCAGACTCATATCATTTGTAGAGACTGCAAAAGAATTACTTGCTTGGCTATAGTCATTCTATTTTCTTCTTCCATTGGGCCTTAGGAAATTGAGTCTGCATTTGGAAATTTATGTGTATCTGCATGTGTTTCTATTTAGGTGTAAGTGCAGTCAAATAGATAAAAAAAAAAGTTTGTTCATTGATTGACTCATTTCATTGTTACAGTCTTTTTCCCTAAAGTTGCTACTTGTATTTTTAAAATGTAATGTAATTTTTCGTTTTATAGAGTCAGGAACTGATATAGAATCCCAACTCTTCTAGTCACTAACTATGAGGTCTATTGCTAGGTGGAAAATTAGTGATGGACTAGGATTTTTAAAAACCCAGGATTTGAAATCTGCCTCAGACACTTACCATCTGTGTGATATGGAGTCAGTCACTGTAAAAACTAAATTAAATTAACACTCTGGTTCTTAGTTTCCATAGAGTTCATTAATATTGATTTGAATAAGAGAAAAAAGACAGAGAGAGATTGAAATCTATTCTCAAAGTAGCCACATGGGTTTTCATGTCTCTCTCTCAGACACTGTCCTTTCACCACCATGTCCAAGGAAATAGATCAAGCAGGCTTCCTTGAAGCCTCTCTTTTCTTTCTTCTCCTTTACCCCTGGATCCTAACCTGATCCTTTCTGGGTCATTGTGCCTAGGTCACTTTTCCTGTGGCCTATGTTTGGAGCCCACTCATGTGGTGTAGACTCACGTGATGCAATGCCAGGAGAGGTAAGACTCCAGGGGATTCCTTTCACACAATCCCCACTTTGATTCTTAGGGAGAACAGCATTTTAAAATCTCCTTATTTGGGTTATCTGGAAGATTAACATGTCATATCTCCTCAATGAATCAGTACACATATGTAGCTTATACCTCTAAAGCTTCTCTTACTAGAGGTATATAAAATACTGGACTTTACAAAGATGGAATTACAACAATTTGGGAATTAGAAGGAAAAAAGAGAAAGAAAACAAAAATGATTAACAAAATCATTGACAAAAAGTCAATTAGGGAGCACTCCCCTATGACATGTAACCAATAACAGGAATCACTCCCTTTTCTCCTTTTCTCTTTACTCCATAATATTGGCCAGATCTGTTGACCTTGGAGAGACTTTTCAGCTCTGATGTAGTATTCTAAGTCTCTACTACTCAATTACTGTGATGGGGCAGTTGGGATAAAGGGAAGACTTGTAAGCAATTCATGGCCAGAGCCAGTACCAAGAATAGATTACTCAGAATCCTAACTGGTGCCACAGTTGGACTAGGGTTATCATAAGGTGCTTACAGTGAGTATCATAGTTAATAGCATGAGATTTTTAATCAGGAAATCCTCAGTTCAAATATTGCTCAGATACATATATGTATATATATATATATATGTGTGTGTGTGTGTGTGTGTGTGTGTATGTATATATACATACAAATATTGCTCAGATAGATATGTGATTACTTCCTCATCCATGAAATGGGGACAATAGTATTACCTCCTTCACAGGGTTTTTGAGGATAAATGAGATAATATATATAGCATTTTACACGTATCAATGTTTTTATTATTATTATTATTATTATTACACTTGTGTGTCTGTTAAGACTACAGGTCTTGTAACCACTTGGCCAGTTATGACTGAGGGTTTCTGATCTCACCACTTCACGGTGAATTCTGCCTAAAGTCCAGATTCACTTAAAGAGAAAATTACACCTGATTTAACAGTTTGTCTTAGCCCCAAAGTCCATACAGCCACTTGCTGGTACAGGGACACCCATGGGTCACCAGCTGAGGAGAAAGAAATATTAAAAACATATAAAGTAAGTTTCTTAATTAACTCAAAGTTTCTTTGGTCCCAGGAGCTTTACCGGGAATAAGAAAAGAGATTCAAAAACATATTTTCCCTTTCTGTTTTGGTTCTCCAGTTGAACTCAATGACAGAACTGGAAGTGCCTCAGGTAGAGATGGTCCCAAGAGCTTTTCTTTTGCTGAGAATGAAGATTGATGTCAGGGAAAAGGCAGGCACCTGTTTACTCTTCAAAACAAGAGTATTAAGAGTTTCTTATCTAAGAAATAGTTATGTTTAAATACTCCACTCCTTCCTCACTACCCCAAGCAAACACCTGCTTGATGTTTATTTGTGTTTCTGTAGGCACATAGAATAGGTCCTGGTACTCAGAGGTGATGTTTCAGATACTGGACATTCTCCATCATGACAAGAGCCAAGTAACTGACCGTGTTTGAGGCTAACCACTAATTGACTACTTGGGACTTTAACTGATGTTCACAAAGATGCTGCCCACAATTCAGAGAAAAATTTCCTATAACATTTCTGTCCTCCTGGTAATGCTCTTATATCTCTCACCTTCTTATGCAGTCCCAGCCTCTCCAGGGATGGAGACCTAGTTATTGGGAGCTTTTTCCCCATGCATTCTGTAGAAGTGAGTAATGACATAGGAGAAAGTCTCTTTCAAAGTCATCCTGACAAAAGTTGTAGAGATTACGAGTAAGTGCCTGCCTGATTCTCTCATGAAGTTTTCTTTATCATTGTGATGGTGACAAAAATGCTGAGAGAAGGGGCTTCTTTCTGTTTTCTCTCACATTTTCTCACGGATCTCTGCCAGATCTAGGTGTATGATTCCACCAGCTGGCAGTGCCTTTTGGTTGATCTGATGGAATTTTGTATGGAAAACATTTTGTAAATCTCAAAGAACCACATAAACAGCAGCAAGCCTCAGTTTCCTCACTATAGAGATAAGAGCATCCCCCAAGGGCTTTTGTGAAGCTCAACTTCACTTATGTAAAGTGCTTTACTAACTCTATAACTACTAGCTATTATTATTTTTATTAAGTTCTCTGGAACTCAATTTCTTTCCATGTAAAACTGCACCTAATTTCCCGGGTTTGGGGGAGGTACCTCATTAGTAGGTTCTGTCATATTCAGGCCTCATTCAATACTGACAGCTCTCTGGATGGTTGAATTTAATATTTTCTTCTTACTTTACTGCCTCTGGGAAACTATGGAAACATGACATTTATTTGATGTGTCAAAATTCAAAATCAAAAGAAATGGACAAGAATATGGCCTCAGGAACCAGAGTTTTGGCTTTCCAAATCCAGAACCTTCTCCAGGGATGTTTGTGCTCCAGTAGTGTCATGTTGAAATAGCTTGGGAGTTCTAGAGTTAAGAGATGTACATGGCTTTCCTAGATATGAGGTGAGTGAGAATAGAAAATCATGCCTAAACTTTTATCTACTATTATTTACTAAAAAACTATTTTAACTACTTAAAAATAGCCCAAAGTGTGACTGGTCATTCTCTTGTGAGCTTCTGTGTCTGCATGTCTGTATCTACCCCTCTATCTCTTTATCCATTATAATATCTCTTTCCTCTTTCCCCACTCATCTGCCTTCCTTTCCTTAGTGGGTTGATCTTCAGTCAACTGTCAAAATATGAAAAGTCTCTATTACATGACATTATACTATTTGACTCTCTTTTTATATTCTCCTGCCTTGTTTCTAAGTTTATTTTTCACCTCCTGCTCAGTTCCTGGTAGAGAGCTGAGGGTGGTGGGTCCTGCTCTCTCCACACCTTATGACTTTTTTAAAAAGTGCCTGAAAAACCTTCACTGAGTTGTAGATAAAGGCAAGGAAGTGCTTTTTCATGGAGAGAAAATGCCTTCCAATCCAAATTCTAATTGAAAGAAATTATAATATGGTAATGGTTTGCCTGAAGAATCAATTATTCAAATATTTGTTCAGCTCTATTGTTTACCAGGCACTGTTCTAGAAGCAGCTGAGTAGAAATCAGCACCAAGAAATTAACCATCCCAACTTAATAAAAATTTATGTTTTAATGTAGACAACATTTTCATACAAAATGTACACTGCATGAATATAATCTCTATTAATATACTATTATTTTCACGGATATTATTTGTATTGGAGTCCGTGTATGCTAATTTCAGGTTTTTCTGGCAAAGATAATGGAGAGGTTGGTTTGTTACTTACTTCTCCAGTTCATTTTACAGATGAGGGAATTGAAAAAATTAGTTGTTAATTAACTTTCCTAAAGTCACAGAGCTGGATTTTAACTCAGGTCTTCTTGACTGTAAGCCTGTTACTATTTACACTGAGATAATTTAGAATGGAAGCACAAGAACTTGGGAAGATCAAGATACTTGAAAAAGATGTGCATTTGTACTTATACTATGTCTTAAATAAAGACAGGGTCTATAGGAACTGAAAAGAGATATTTATGTATATGTTGCTTCTCCAGTTGGAAAAGTTCCTTGTGGCAGGGAATGTTCCTTTTCATTTTATTCCCAGCATTATGCAGGGTCTGGAACATATTAAGTGCTAAAAAAATGCTTGCTGACTGAGTCTAATGAATTGAATTTGAATATTTTGTTCTTAGTTTCCTATTCTCTATCCCTCAGGTGGTTGCACAAAAATTACCAGCAGGTCCTGGCCCTGGTATTTGCTGTGGAAGACATCAACAGGGACCCCAATCTTTTACCCAATATTTCTACCCTGGGATTCCATGTCTATAATGCCTACCACAGTGATGAGAGAACCCTGGAGAGCTCCCTGAGGTGGCTGTCTGGGCAAGGCCAGCTAATCCCTAACTACAGCGGCTTGTGGCAGGGCCAGCCTGTGGCTATCATTGGAGGAGCCACATCAGCTCTGTCTGTCCAGATGGGGACCCTGCTGGAGCTCTACAAGTTTCCACAGGTGGGAGATGCTGAGCCAATCACCTTCTGTGCTTTTCTCAAATCACTCAGTCTTGGGAATAGTCAGGTGTACAACTGGATGAGCCAGGTAGGAGTTTGATTAATCTATTGATCTTTAGTTGTTTCCAATTTTAGGAAAAGGATAGAACTATAACCATGATGTTAGATATCATGGTATGGTTAGTAGAGGAGGTGGTGCCAATTTACCTCAGACAACTCCCACTACCAGGGAAGTTCACTGAGATTTTACCTCTTACAGTTTTAGATTGTCTCCGGTTACTACTGCTTATGGGAATATGTGAAAAAATGAAAAGCAAGCCTGATATTTTGAAATTTTGTCAGTTAGAAGGTTGTGGAAGAAGAATCCAGTGACCATTGGAAGAGCAGGGACTTATGGGAAAGAGAAGCCCGAGGAGCAGTTTTTTGGGGGAAGCCAGAGTGGAAGGTGGTTGTAAACTGGCTCTGACCCTCAGAAGTGAGATTTAGGGGTGGGTTCCCTGATATACAAAAGAAGACCTGTTTTTCTCCTGAGACATCTTGTTTCCTGTGATTCACTGATACCAGCAACAGTGCCAACAGAGTTTGGGGTATCTGGAATTTCTTGGGGGAGCCGATCCTTGGAACCTACTCACGTTGGGCTTTGCCCAGCAGTATCCCTCTTTGATGTATACCAACCATAGCTTTAGGAAATATAAATAAGTGGGCTCAGGAAAGTGAAGCTTTGTTTTGGGAACATCTGATCAGATATTAGGGTCTGAATCTCAGTAGGTACCTGACAGTGAAGGACTTGGGCTTAGGGATTACCCTGCTCCCTCTTTCCTGTTGAACCCCAATTCCCACTTCCTTGGCTAGCAGTTCCTGAAGTAAACACCCAAGTTTATCAAGTCACAGATGTGTGAAATCTATTGGTGGGAGGCTTATTGAAGGGATAAGGGAAGGAGGTAGGCTGATCTCCATTACAAGCTGGACCTCCTTGCTGGGGAGGAATCCTTAAGGGGACACAATTCCTTGGATCCCTCAAGCTTGGCACGATATTCAGGGTCCCCCCGCTTCCACGCAGGGAACCTCATTTGTCTCCCAGTAACTAGGGTGGCTTTAAGGGAGGAGAGGTCAGTCCACATCTTACTACCTAATCCACAACTCAAACCTCCTAAACACCTCCTGTTACATGATTTTTCCAATATTAGGAAAAGGATAGAAGTGTAACCATGGTGTTAAGATATCATGGTATGGTTAATAAAAGAGGTGCCAATTTACCTCAGACAACTCCGATTACTGGGGACCTTCACTGAGATTTTGCATCTTACAGTTTTGGATTGTCTCTGGTTAGTACTGCTTATGGGCTTATGTGTTCTGTTTGGATTCTTTCTAAGATACCAACTGTATCAAGTATTTAGTTTAATCCTTACTAAGAAAAGGAAACAACTGAGAGATTAATAGTGATTGAAGTTATATATCTTGAGGATTAGACCTCACAATTGACCAAACTTATTGCCCACCAAACTGAAACTATCTCTAAAGTTCCTCAACTTGAAGATAGTACCTCTCAAATGGCTAAAACCATTATGCAACAAAATGAAACTATCTCAAATGATGGAAATTATTGCTGTTTATGAAACCTGCCTCAGCTACTGTTAATTCTCCCACCAAGACAGCTGAAAGAAAGAAAGAAAGAAAGAAAGAAAGAAAGAAAGAAAGAAAGAAAGAAAGAAAGAAACTCTTCTTTAAATCCAGATACCATAAAATGATGAATTAAAGCATTTAAGAAAAGGGTTAGGTTTTTTTACTTATTTTTTTAACTTAAAATATTTTTCTATAGTTACATGATTCATATTTTTTACCTCTCCCTCAATCCCCCCTCCCCACAGACAATGCATAATTCCACTGGGTTTAACATGCATCATTGATCATGACCTATTTCCATATAATTGATAGTAGCACTAGGATGATTGTTTAGTGTCCACATTCCCAATAATATCCCCAATAACCCAAGTGTTCAAGCAGTTGTTTTTCTTCTGTTTCTACTCCCACATTCTTCCTCTGAATGTGGATAACGTTCTTTAATAGAATTCCTCCAGTTCATTAGTCCTTTGAGCACAACAGTAACCAAAACCAACAGATATCACCATTTCTTCAGCCATTCCCAAATAAAAGGGCATACCTTCATTTTTCAGTTTTTACCACCACAAAGAGCATGGCTAGAAATATTTTTGTACATTTCTTTTTCCCTATGATCTCTTTAGTGTAAAAATCCAGCAGTGGTATGGCTGGATCAAAGGTCAGACAGTCTTTAATAGCATATTAGGAAACCAATCAGATATCTGGCCATATCAACAAGGAAACCAACAAGAATCACATAATTATCTCAATAGGTGCTGAAAAAGCTTTGACAAAATAAAATAACCATTACTTTTGAAAACACTAGAAACTATAGGAATAAAGGGCCTTTCCTAAAAATAATAAACTGTATATATCTAAAACCATCAACAAGCATCATCTGCAACTGGGATAAATTAGAAGCATTCCCAATGAGATCAGGAGTAAAAAAAGTATACACATTATCATATCAATTATTTAACATTGTACTAGAAACACTAGGAGTAGAAATTAGAGAAGAAAAAGAAATTGAAGGTACTAAAATACACAATGAGGAGACAAATCTATCATATTTGCAGATGATATGATGGTCCACTTAAAAAAATCCTAAAGAATCAACTAAAAAGCTAGTGGAAATAATCAACAACTTTAGCAAAGTTGCAGGATACAAAATAAACCCATATAAATCATCAGTATTTCTACATATTTCCAACATATCTCAGCAGCAAGTTAGAAAGAGAAATTCCATTTAAAATCACCTTAAACAACTTAAAATACTTGGGAATCTATCTGCCAAGACAAACAAAGGAGTTATATGAAAGACAAAACACTATCCATACAATTAAAACTAGATATAAACCATTGGAAAAACATTAAATGCTTATGGGTAGGATGACATAATATAATAAAAATGAACATCCTACCCAAATTATTTTACTTACTTAGTGACATATCTATCCAACTACCAAGAAACATTTTACTGAATTAGCAGAAACTATAATAAAGTTCATTTGCAAGAACAAAAGATCAATAATATCAAAGGAAATAAAAAAAAATTTGAAGGAAAGTGGATAACAGTACCAGAACTTAAACTCTACTATAAAGCAGTAGTCATCATAACAATATGGTACTGAAAAAGAGACAGAAAGGAAAATCAGTACAATAGGCTTGGGGAAGAGACCTCAGCAAGACAAGTCTATAATAAACTCAGAGCCCAGCTTTTGTGACAAAAACTGGGAAATTTCCTGGGAAAATTGGAAAACAATAAGGGAGAGATTGGGTCTAGATCAACATCTCACACCCTATATCAAGACAAATTCAGAATGTGTGTATGACTTGAATATAAAGAGGGAAATTCTAAATAAATTTGGGCACAGAATAGTACACTTGTCAGACCTTTGGGGAATTAAATTTTTAAAACCAAGAGTTAGAAAAAATTACAAAATATAAAATAAGTAGTTTTGATTACATTAAAAAGGTTTTATACAAAAAAAGCAATGCTACCAAAATAAGAAGGGAGACAACAAAGTGGGAAAAAATATTTATAACAAAAAAACTGACAAAGAACTATTTGCTCAAATATATGAGGAATTAATCAACTGTACAAAAAAAAACAAAGCAATTCCACAATTGATAAACAGGCAAGGTACGTGAATAGGCAACTTTTAGATAAAAAAAATCAAAACTATCAAAAAACTTGAAAAAATTTTCTGAATCTCTTATAATTAGAGTAATGCAAATGAAGACAAATCTGAGGTAATACCTCACACCTGGCAGATAAGCTACCATAACAGCAAAGGAAAGTAATAAATGTTGGAGAGATGTAGCAAAATTGGGACATTAATGCAATACTGGTTGAGTTCTGAATTGATCCAGCCATTCTGGATGGCAATAGGCTTAGAAGTTTTAAAAACCGAAGTATTTAATTGTACATATTGTTGTACAGCAAATGCAAACTTCTTGTTTTCACTTTTAACATGAGTTGCATTCATTTTCTTTGTAGTTTTGAATTCAATATAGCAAAAGTCACCTGTTTTAAATTTCATATCTATTTTTTACTTGATCATGAATTATTCCATTATCAATAAGTTGATCTGAAAGATAAACTCTTCTACTTTCACTTAATTTTCTTATGGGTTCACACTTTACATCTAAACCAAATGCACATTTGGACCTCATATTAGAACTTATGATAGTGAATTATTTTGAGAAAGGTGAGAGCTTAGTGTGAATGCTTATGGTTCCTGTGATGTAGAGTATAAGAGGCAAAGTTACAAGACTGGCCCTAAATCATTTTCATTTAATTTAAGGTAAAAGAATTAAAAGATTAAAAAATAGAGACACACATCCCCAGTGCTCCATTTAACTTGTTATTCTGTGGCCTCCATTAAGGCATCCAAGCCATGCTCACAGATAAGTCCCGCTAGTAACAAAACAGAAAGAGCTTAGATATATACTTTTTCAGTTTATCAAACCTTTTCTTTGCCCACTAACTCACAAATTTCATCTCAGGAGGCAACAGTAGCTTTCTATTTTGCCTAGGTTTCCCGGGGGCAGTGTAGGAGACACCACCCTGACCACAAAAATATTGCTTCCTATTTTTTGCTGCCATTGTAACCTCGCCAAATGGTCCCCATAACACAATTCTTGCCACTGAGCCAAGTTCAGGATTACACCAGATATGCACCCCTAAAAAGGGAGGAGGGAAAATTTTCTTCACACAATACCAATATTAGAGCTGCAAGTGATCATCATTCAAAATAGACTGTACTCTTAAGGTTCCTTCCAGTGTGGATTTTCTGACGTTTAGGAAGATTGGAGCTGCAACTGAATGTCTTTGCACCTTGCTTGCATTTATAAGGTTTCTCCAAAGTGTGGATTCTCAGATGTACAGCAAGAAGGTAACTACAACTGGATGTACTTTCACTGCTTGCATTCATACTATTACTTCAGTGTGGATTCTCTGATGATAAACAAGACCGGAACTCTGAGAGAATGTTTTTCCACATTGTTTGCATTTAAAAGGTTTCTCCCCAGTGTGGCATCTCAGATGTACAGCAAGAGTGGATGCCTGACCAAATGTCTTTCCACATTGCTTGCATTCATAAGGTTTCTCCCCAGTGTGGATTCTCAAATGTACAGCAAGATTTGCAATCTGCCTGAATACCTTTCCACATTGCTTGCATTCATAAGGTTTCTCCCCAGTGTGGATTCTCTGATGTCTNTTCCACATTGCTTGCATTCATAAGGTTTCTCCCCAGTGTGGATTCTCTGATGTCTAGCAAAACTGGAGTCCCGACTGAACGTTTTTCCACACTGCTGGCATTCATAAGGTTTCTCGCCAGTGTGGATTCTCTGGTGTCTAGCAAGATGGGAGCTGCGATTGAATGCCTTTCCACACTGCTTGCATTCATAAGGTTTCTCTCCAGTGTGGATTCTCATATGTACAACAAGATTGGAAAAATGCCTGAATGTCTTCCCACATTGTTTACATTCATATGGTTTCTCCCCAGTGTGGATTCTCTGATGTCTAGCAAAACTAGAGTCCCGACTGAATGATTTTCCACACTGCTGGCATTCATAAGGTTTCTCCCCAGTGTGGATTCTCACATGTACAAGAAGTTGGTCGCTCCGTCTGAATACCTTTCCACACTGCTTGCACTCATAAGGTTTCTCTTGAGTGTGCTTTTTTTGATGTTTAGCAAAATTGGAAATCCGACTAAATACTTTTCCACACTGCTTGCATGCATAATGTTCCTCCCTACTATGGATCCTCTGATGAGAAACAAAACTGGAGCTCTGACAGAATGTCTTTCCACATTTCTTGCATTCATAAGGTTTCTCCCCAGTGTGGATTCTCTGATGTTTAGAAAGATTTGAACTGAAATTGAATGTCTTTCCACACTGCTTGCATTCATAAGTTTTCAAACCAGTGTGTATTCTCTTATGTTTATCAAGACTGGAGCTGTGGATGAAAGTCTTTCCACATTGATTAATTTCACTAGATATTTTCCGGGCATGTGTTCCTTGATGTTGAATATCAGCTGAATTTGGAGGTGGAACACAGAATTCTCCAAATGCAAAGTTATCAGATTCAACTCTCATTAATCTTTGTAGGTCCATTTCTTCCACAGGAAGGCTCACCTCTGTTGGATCTGCCTTCATTTCAGGTCTGATCAATCCTTCTAAAAGAAACAAACAGAAAAACATACATAGAGAGCAACATATACACATATATAACTCTCTTTTCCTCAACTGCCAAAACATAAACTGCTTTATATTCTATTTCTTCAGGTAAGAAAAAGTTATCCGACATAAATGGGCACAATCCATCCTCTGAAAATGTTGTTACCTCTATTATAAGGAAAAGAGCAAGAGCAGGAGCTGCAGAAATGTCTTTGAAGCAGGAAGGTTCCAAAACTCTAAGGGGCTTCCTCTGAGAGATCTTTGAAGGAAGAGGTTGAGTATCTGAACTTCTTGGGTGGACCTAGTGAGTTTGACATTTCTTCCTCTCCTGTGGCTGTCCCACAAATTCAACTACCTGATCCTGTTTGTATTGTAAGGAAATTTAGATTAGCTTAGGAAGATTTGAGTGACAGAGCAACTTTGTTGAGAGCTTGAGAATTCTGTGTGTCTGACAGAGAAGGGAGACAGTAGAACTGAGGAGAAGGGAAACCTGTTTTCTCCTGTGTGTGGAGGATATTTTCAAGAGGATATCTTTTCTTTAAAACCCTTACCTTCCATCTTGGAGTCAATACTGTGTATTGGTTCTAAGGCAGAAGAGTGGCAAGGGTAGGCAATGGGGATCAAGTGACTTGCCCAGGGTCATACAGCTGAGAAGTGTCTGAGGCCAGATTTGAACCTAGGACCTTCCGTCTGTAGGTCTGGCTCTCAATCCACTGAGCTACCCAGCTGCCCCCAAGAGGATATCTTAAATCAAGACCTGGTTTGCTGGAGATTGGCCAACCTCTGGTTAGACATTTCAGTGGTGTAACGCTGAATGTCAATAATCCAACCTCCATCTCAAAATTTATATTTAAGTGGCAGTTACATGGACATCTTTGAGGATCTGCTGAACTTTTCCACTGAAGATCTTTGAGCACATCTGAGATCCCAGACTACAGCTCAACCGGTTACTATAGTCGATAGATTAGTGGTACTGTATATAGTCCCTCTAAAACCTTTCAGAGGAATCCCATTAGTATTTAAGGTACAAAAACCCTGCTCCCATCTATTATCTATCCCTAATTATCCTAAAAATCCCTTTTACACTCAGACCTACCTTGTCACTCTTCCATTCCCAGACAAATTTGGCACCTAACTGACATTAAGGACCCACTATGATTCACCCAGCTAGTTTCCTGGTGGTTTCCCTCTCTACTCCACTTTCCCATTCCTCATCTTACCCAAAACACATAGGAGTTATTTACACACAGGATTTATTTTAACCCAGTTACTTATTTATTAATAACAGTATCATCTTGCTACTCACTGATAAGAGTCCAAAAGAGCTGTTTGTTACATCTACAGATATCTGTCAGTGAGAACCTTTTCCCTTGAGTCCTGTTCCTGCTTTCCTTCCAACCTTAACATCTCTATTCACCATTTAAAGGGGGAAATTTGTTTAGTGAACAGTATCTATTGTAGGCAGTAGAACTTTTGGGTAGAAAGGTAATAGTACAGATACTAACTGGCAGAAGATAACAACTAGATGTGGTAGGGAGGTTCATTTTTATTCTTAGTTAGATCATCCCAATTCCATTCCCTTCCTTAAATAAATCTTGTTTAATATCATTTGGGTATCTAGTAAGTTTTATCCTGTTGGGTCTTTCCAAAACCTGACCTTCTGATTACTGATCATAAAAAATCATTTCTTAATTATCTAAAATTCCCTATACCCTCCTAGAATCATATAGATACTTAATTCTTTTGGTAGAGGTAGGCAAATCAAACCTAGATTGGTATGGTCAAGGCAAAAATGGATTGTTAGCGAAGGCTGAGTGTCAGTGGGTTAGCTGACAGTTGGGCAGCAATAAGAATTCCATTAGACTTCTCTGTCAAAAGGCAGTAGTGCATCTGCTACCCAAGGTACTGAAGATGCATCACTGCTGACCTTTGGTTGTTAAAGGGAAGAGTTAAAGGGATGCACTTCTGTCCGAGGTCCTGATTCTGAATATCACCTTTGGTTGAGAAAATATTTTTTCACTCAAAGTGGTGACTAATTTAAAGTCATCTGGGAATTTTAAAAAGTGGTCAGGATGTACAATCCCAATTGTGGGAACATATGGGAACTGAGGGCAATGATTCAATGTACTTAAACTCATGATATTTCATTACAACTAACAGAAGAATCTCTAAAAACACTTCCACTGCTGTTCTTAGATTTAGTGAGTACAGAGGGTGACTTAGTTTAGTTTATCCCATAACTAAGATCCCTAAGGATCTTTGTTCAAAGACTTCCACAAATGTGGGTTTACTGTAATCAGCTACTCCAGTCAGGGTGAGGACAAAGGAAGGACCAGTTCCTGGTGTACCTCAATATCCCTTGACTAAAGAAGCAATTGAGGGAATAAGACCAATCATAAAATCCCTAATACAACAAGGGATTATCATTCCTTGCTTCTCAGAATTTAATAAATGAGTTTTCCAATTAAAAAGCCAAAGTTGGATTAGCATGGCAAACCTGTATATCGTTTTTTTCAAGATTTAAGAACGGTCAATAATTACACAATTGAAACTCATCCTGTTGTACCAAATCCAGCTGCTATAATTCCTTCCATTCGAACCCAGGCAACATATTTCACTGTAGCACATATGCTTAGTTTTTTTTTTTTCTCACTCCCAATTCATGAAGATTCTCAAGAGCTTTGCTTTTCTGTGGGAAAAGACACAGGGAATGTGGACTCTTCTGACTCAAGGGAATACGGACTCAGCCAATTTTCACAAATTCTGAATAAAGATCTTAAAAGTATACAATTCAAGGAGAGTAAAATGGTGCATTTTGAGGACGATATTCTTCTTGCGCCCCCAAATGCAAAAGTGTGTCTTAGAGATAGCAAGATTCTTTTGATAGAATTGTTTAAGTGTGGGTATTAGATCTCCAAAGGAAAATTATAGTGGGTTTTATCTAAAATGCAATAGCTAGGTTTTGTGTTATCAGAGGGTACAAGGAGTATTACACATAAAAGAATAGCTGATATTTAGAAGCTGACTGCTCCAAAGACCAAAAAGCATCTCAGAGCTGTTCTTTGAACAACTGGGTTCTGTAGAGTGTGGATACCTGGTTATAGTGAAATAACAAAATGTCTTAAAGATTTAACCAGGAACACAGAACCTGAACCTCTGAAACTTAAGGCTGAACACCTGCAAGCTTAACATAGCTTAAAGAAGCCATTTTATCTACACCTGCTTTGGGAATCCTAGACTATTCTAAACCATTCCAATTGTTAATGAGACCAAAGGAATTGCTTCTGGTGTGATGAAAGACTCTGAGACAAAGTTATCTTCCCATTGGATTATCATAATTGTCAGCTTGATCCAATAGCTGCAGGTACTGTACCTTATCTAAGAGGAATAGCTGCTGCTGCTGTTTAAATCCAGAAATAATAGATTTATTTTTGGGATGTCTATTGACTGTATACTGTTCATATCAAATAGAAGCACTAATGAAGAAATTTTGTACACAAGCCTGTTGAGATGAAAGATTTTCGAAGTATGAAATTATTCTCCTCTGTAGTGAGAGCATCCAGTTGAGGAGGTATAATATATGAAATTCAGTTACGCTTCTTCCTGATTTTCCAAAGAATAGTGAACCATTACATGAGTGTGTGGAAGTAGTAGATCTAGTGGATATACCTAGGATGAACTTGAAAACACTCCTATTGAAAATCCAGACGTGGAATTATTTACTGATGGCTCTTCACTTTTGTGTAATGGAATTTGTTATCCTGCTGCTGCAGTGGTCACACAATTTGAGAGACTGTGGTATGGCTCATTACCTAGTAATCTTGGTGCTCAAGGAACAGAGTTAGTGGCATTGAAGCAAGTCTGACTTCTAGTTGATGCCAAAAGTGCTAATATCCATACAGATTCTCGGGATGTTTTCGGTATGTCATGCAACAGGAAAGATCTGGAAATAGTGAGGTTTTACTACTGCATCAGGAAAATCAATTGCACATGCAGAAATAATAACTGAATTTTGGGATTTTATCTAGAAACCTGAATACCTAGCAGTAATCCTTTACAGAAGTCATACTTGTGGCAGAGACTCAGTTTCTAAGGGAAATCAGAGAGCTGATGTAACTACAAAGTACGCAACCCAAAATGCTCCATTGTATGTCATGAATTTGTCAACTATTGAGTCTGATAATTTAGAAAGAGCTCTAGACTTTAGATTTAGAAGTACACTCAGGTTGAAAAATGGAAGAAATTTGGAGCTAGGAAAGAACATGGTATATGGATTGCTGACACTGGAAAACCACTGTTACCAAAAGATTTTTATACCTATTTGTGTCAAGCCATTCTCACAAAAAGTCATTTTGGTACTCAAGCAGTAGTGGATTCTGTAAAAAAGGCAATAGGTACCACCAGGTATAAGAACTATTGCAAATAAGATCTGTAGTAGTTTTTCTGTTTGCCAAAAACTCAATCAAGGTGCATTCAGAAAGCTTGACCTTTCGAGAGTTCACAAATTGATTATTATATAAGCATGCAAAAAGCTAGAAGATACAAACAAGTTTTGTCTTGTAATTGTTGCTATATTAACAAAGTGGCCTGAAGCATTCCCATCTAATGCTAATACAGCTAGCTTTATGGTAAAAGTGTTGCTTAGGGAAATTGCTGCTAGGTTTGGCGTTCCCGTTACCATAGATTCTAATTAAAGGATCTCATTTTACTCAAGATATTCTAAGAGTCGATGACAATCTAGGAATAAGACCTAAGTATCATGTTCCTTATCATCCACAAAGTCTGAGTCAAGTGGAGCGTATGAATAGGTAACTCAAGACTATGATGGAGAAAAATTGTGCTGAAACTCATTTAAAATGGCCAGATATTCTTCCCACAGATTTTTTTCCCTAAGTACAAGGCTAAGAGCAGATTTGCATATATCATCTTATGAAATGCTCTTTGGACATGCTCCATTGCAAGCAAAAACTGGTAACGCTGTCTACACATCTCTCTAAGGGGGTGTGGACATGGAAAATTTGCTACATCTGAGCTAAAATTCCCAACATCTTTTAAACTACATCCTCATTTAACATATGGGGGTCTGGGAGATAAATCTGTTTGAAACTCACAACATGGCACTCTTTTTTGGGAGCTTCAGCTTTGCTTTCGTTAAGGTGTAGCAGGTGTGGGTCTCTAGCTCTGTGACCTGTGCACTTAACTGAAGGAATCCTTTTCCTCTCTTTTACTATCTCTATTTTGAGATAATAAAGCTAATAAAAGGCTACTAACATCCTCATAATTTAAACTGTAATTATTATACGGGATATTGTCAATTTGTTTCACAATATTTAAGTACATTACAACAAAGGCTTAGAGAACTGAATGATATGAGAGTATTGATCCAATCTGGTCCATTGGATATAATCTCTTCATGATTTTCAACCAGGTGATATGGTATATGTGAAAATTTTTGCCGAAACATCGGCAATAAAAGAGAGTTGGGTTGATCCTTATACAACTATATTAATTTCACCATCTTCAGTGAAAGTGTTACAGAGAGATTCTTGATATCAATGTTCACATACAAAATTAGCTCATGGAATTGGTAATGAAAATGTAGAAATTGAAGAAGAGTTGGTTGGAAAGCTAAGATTTCATCAGTCAAATAGAGTCTGCAGTCAAAAAGATCAGGAAGGAGAAGACATTCCAGTGGAAGAAGATATTTGTGTGGAAGAGGATATTCTTGTAGAAGAGGAGGATTCAGAGATATTGAAGGACATTGTACAGAGAATGAAAGACTTGTAAATAACAGGTAGAAAAAGACTTTAAAGAAAATTTTCAATGAAGAGGATCAAGTGATTGATGGAGTAATGGTTCTATGAATTTGGGTAATGTAATATAGCAACATAGCATATTTTCACACTGCTCTCAACAGTACAGATTACTGCCATGGATTTTGGAGAAGAGATTTCTTCAATCAAGACAAGAAGATGAAAATCTGAAGATTTGGTAGGTATGTTGCATGCAACAGTAAGATAACATAACACAGTATAAATCACAACATAAACATACATAAACATAAATATGGTAAAGATATATTGATTTACTTCTTAATTGAGTGAATCAATAAATAGTTACTAAGAATGTTATAATTAGTTATAGAATACTTAGTTACTAACAATGAATAGTTATTAGTAAAGGATTTAGATAGTTTAGGTTTAGTAATAATATAGGTAGATAGGATAGATTTAGAGACTTTATCAAGATAAGGCTGTAGTTAGATTAGAGATTAGGGTAGTAGGGTAGATATGATAAGATAGGATACTAAAGCACATAAAAATACATTGCTACATACATAACAACATGCATTACATACAACATTATATATTATATATCACATTACACCTATGTAAATATATATAAATAGTGTGTATTATAGTTAGGGTAGAAAATTGTATTATAATGTATGTATATGTATGTGTAATATGTGTGTAAATACTGTGTTATATATGTATAGCATGCAGATATATATTTTATGTATGTGTATTACATGTATATACGTAAAATTATGTACGTAGTTAAATTTGATACTGATTAGGTTTTTACATTGCATAGTAAGATAAGACAGTCCTATATAAAAATTCAGTTTTGTGTAATAGGAATAAGGTTTTAATTTAGAGTAAGATTGTGTTAACTCTTCACCTAATTTTAGAAGCATTTTGCATAAGTAGTTTGATGGATTGGTTTTAATGTGTTTGTAAAAACTTATGTAATGTGTTAATTGAACTTTTTCAAAAATTTCTAAGTTTTCTATTAATGAATTATGATAGTAGTAGAAATTTTCTGCATTAGTTTATGAGTAGTATTTTATAATTCTAATATTTTCCATGAAGTTTTGTGTTTATATTTCTATTTTCATGTGGGTTTTTTTGCTTATTTTGATTTTGCATATGTTTGCTTTGTACTTTGAGCTATGTAACTGTTCATTGTATAATTTCCCTTTTTCCTTTCATTGAATTGAAACCTTAGAGTAAGGTAGTATTAGATAAGATACAATAGATGAGTGCAGGTTATTTATTATTGTGGGTAAGAAATTTAGTTTAGGTGGGATATAACTTTGTAGGTGCACAAATACCAAAATAGTTTTTTCAACACTATTTTGGCTTTGTGCAAAGGAGGGGAACTGTTATAAGGAAAAGAGGAAGAGTAGGAACTGCTGGAAAGCCTAAAGCAAGAAGGTATCAGAATTCAAAGAAAGTGACAGAGGATTCCTCTGAGAGACCTTTAAAGGAGAAGGTTGAATGTGTCTGAACTCCCTGAGTGGACCTAGTGAATTTGACATTATTCCCTCTCCTGTTTCTGTGTTCCTATGTGTATCTTCTTGCAGCTGACTGATAGAGTCCAACAGAGCTGCTTATTACATCTACAGACATCTATCAGGGAGAACTTTTTAACTTTAGTCCTGTTCCTGCTTTCCTTCCAATCTTACCACCTCTAGTCACCATTTATAGGGGGAAATTTGGTTAAGGAACTGTATTTATTGTAGGAACTTGGACTTTAAAGTAGAGAGGTAATTGATACTGCAGAAATCAATTGGCAGAAGATAACTAGATTCCATGGGGTGGTTAATTTATATTCTTAGTTAGATCATCCTAATTCCCTTCCCTTCCTTCCCTTACTTAAATAAACCCTGTTTAATATCATTTGAGTATCCAGTAAGTTATATTCAGTTGGCCTTCCCAAACCCTGAACTTC
>NC_058130.1:791797764-791814171 GCF_016433145.1 Gracilinanus agilis | reverse complement strand
CTAAAATCCTAAAACAACAATATACAGGCTTGCCATGCTAATCCAACCTAGGCTTTTTAATTGGAAGAGTCAGCGTATTAAATTCTGAGAAGCAAGGAGTGATAATCCCTTGTTGGATTAGGGCTTTTATGGTTGGTCTTATTCCCTCAATTGCTTCTTTAGTCAAGGGATATTGAGGTACACAAGGAACTGGTCCTTCCTTAGTCCTCACCCTGACTGGAGTAGTTGATTACAGTAAACCCACATATGTGGAAGTCTTTGAACAAAGATCCTTAGGGATAATCTCATTTATGGGATGAACTAAACCTAAGTCACCCTCTGTTCTCACTAAATCAAAGTACAGCAATGGTAGTGCTTTCATAGAATCTTCTGTTAGTTGTAATGAAATATCACCAGTTTAAGTATGTTGAATTGATGCCCTCAGTTCCCATTAATAAGTTCCCACAATTGGGATTGTACATCCTGACCACTTTTTAAAATTCCCAGATGACTTTATTTGGCTCATCAAAGAACTGTGGTGTTCTACGTTTCATGGCATCTCGTTCTGCTGCAGAAAATTCTTTATGGGGTTTGAGATGTAACACCCCATGAGGAGAAATGAATGGCATATCCCTCACTGGAAACAAATGAGCATAATTTTGATTCAATTCCTCAGATTTCCTTTCCAACCTTCTTGGTAGTTCTTTCTTTACATCAATTCCCTCACCATTTGCACCATTAACCATTGTTACATAATAGGTTTTAAATATTGACAACTTAGTAACGTAACTATTTGGAAAATCATTAAATAACAAATATGGAATAAACATCAAGGCAATGTAGAACATCAGCATTATCCCTTATAACATATCACCCACCATACAGGAATAATGTGGAAATAAAAGTGAGTATAAAATTGGTTGTTTAAATTAGTCACCATTTTGAGTGAAAAAAATATTTTCTCAACCAAAGAAGATATTCTTCAAGATCAGGACCTTGGACAGAAGTGCATCCCTTTAACTCTTCCCTTTAACAACTAAAGGTCAACAGTGGTGCATCTTCAGTACCTTGGGTAGCAGATGGAACCTTCTCTCTACTGCCTTTTGATAGAGAGGTCCAATGGAATTCCTATTGCTGCCCAACTGTCAGCTAACCCACTGACACTCAGCCTTCGCTAACAATCCATTTTTGCCTTGACCATACCAATCTAGGTTTGATTTGCCTGCCTCTACCAAATGAATTAAGTATCTAGATGATTCTAGGAGAATATAGGGAATTTTAGATGATTAAGAAATGATTGTTAAGATCAGTAATCAGAAGGTCAAGTGTTTGGGAAGGCCAACAGGATAAAACTTACCGGATATCCAAATGATATTAAACAGGATTTATTTAAGGAAGGGAAGGGAATTGGGATGATCTAACTAAGAATAAAAATTAACCTCCCCACCACATCTAGTTGTTATCTTCTGCCAGTTAGTATCTGCACTATTACCTCTCTACCCAAAAGTTCCACTTCCTACAATAGATAACTGTTCAGTAAACAAATTTCCCTCTTTAAATGGTGAATAGAGATGTTAAGGTTGGAAGGAAAGCAGGAACAGGACTCAAGGGAAAAGGTTCTCACTGACAGATGTCTGTAGATGTAACAAACAGCTCTTTCAGACTCTTATCAGTGAGCAGCAAGATGATATTGTCATTAATAAATAAATAAATGTGGGTTAAAATAAATCCTGTGTGTAAATAACTCTTATATGTTTTGGGTAAGATGAGGAATGGGAAAGTGGAGTAGAGAGGGAAACCACCAGGAAACTAGCTGGGTCAATCACGGTGGTTCCTTAATGTTAGTTAGGTGCCAAGTTTGGGAAAGGAGGAGTAACAAGGTAGGTCTGAGTGTAAAAGGGATTTTAGGACAATTATGGATAAGTAATAGATGGGACCAGGGTTTTTCTACCTTAAATACTAAGGGGATTCCTCTGAAAAGTTTCAGAGGGAATATATACAGTGCCACTAATCTAACAACTATAGTAACCAGTTCAACTGTGGTCTGGGATCTCAGTTGTGTTCAATGTTCTTGACTGGATGAGTTCAGCAGATCCTCAAAGATGTCCAGGGTAACTGCCAGTTAAATCTAAATCTAAATGGAGGTTGGTCTATTGACATTCAGTGTACACCACTGAAATGTCTCACTAGAGGTTGGCCAATCTCCAGCAAACCAAGTCTTGATTTAAGATATCCTCTTGGGGGCAGCTCTGTAGCTCAGTGGATTGAGAGCCAGGCCTAGAGATGGTAGGTCCTGTGTTCAGATCAGGCCTCAGACACTTCCCAGCTGTGTGACCCTGGGCAAGTCACTTGATCCCAATTGCCTACCCTTGCCACTCTTCTGCCTTAGAACCAATACACAGTATTGACTCCAAGATGGAAGGTAAGGGTTTTAAAGAATGATATCCTCTTGAAAATATCCTCCACACAGGAGAAAACAGGTTTCCCTTCTCCTCAGTTCTACTGTCTCCCTTCTTTGTGTCAGACACAGAATTCTCAAGCTGTCAACAAGATGTCTCTGTCACTCAAATCTTCCTAAGCTAATCTAAATTTCCTTACAACAATACACACAGTATCCAGTAGTTGAATCTTTGGGACAGCCTCAGGAGTGGAAGAAATGTCAAACTCACTAGGTCCACCCAAGGAGTTCAGACTCTCAACCTTTTCCTTTAAAGGTCTCTCAGCAGAAGCCCCTGTCACTTCCGTAGAATTTTAGAACCTTCCTGCTTCAAAGGCTTTTCTGCAGCTCCTGCTCTTGTTCTTTTCCTTATAATAGAGGTAATGGCATTTTCAGAGGATGAATTGTGCCCATTTATGTTGGATAACTTTTTTTTACCTGAAGAAATAAAATTTGAAGTAGTTTATGTTCTGGCAGTTGAGGAAAAGACTTATATATGTGTATATGTTGCTCTCTATGTATGTTTTACTGTTTGTTTCTTTTAGAAGGATTGATCAGACCTGAAATGAAGGCAAATCCAACAGAGGTGAGCCTTCCTGTGGAAGAAATGGACCTACAAAGATTAATGAGAGTTGAATCTGATAACTTTGCATTTGGAGAATTCTGTGTTCCACCTCCAAATTCAGCTCATATTGAACATCAAGGAATGCACGGCAAGAAAATATCTAGTGAAATTAGTCAACGTGGAAAGACTTTTATGCACAGCTCCAGTCTTGCTAAACATCAGAGAATCCACACTGGGTTGAAACCTTATGAATGCAAGCAGTGTGGAAAGACATTCAGTTTCAGTTTGAGTCTTGCTAAACATCAGAGAATCCACACTGGGGAGAAACCTTATGAATGCAAGAAATGTGGAAAGACATTCTGTCAGAGCTCTAGTTTTGTTAAACATCAGAAAATGCACACTGTGAAGAAACCTTGCAAATGCAAGCAGTGTGGAAAGACATTCAGTTGTAACTCCCATCTTTCTGTACATGTGAGAATGCACACTGTTGAGAAACCTCACGAATGTAAGCAATGTGGCAAGATATTCAGGTATTTTTCCAATCTTGCTGTGCATGTGAGAATCCACACTGGGGAGAAACCTTATGAATGCAAGCACTGTGGAAAGACTTTCTGTCAGAGTGGTGACCTTAGTACACATCAGAGAATCCACACTGGAGAGAAACCTTATGAATGCAAGCACTGTGGAAAGGCATTCAGACGTAGCAACCAACTTGCTGTACATGAGAGAATCCACACTGGGGAGAAACCATTTGAATGCAAGCAATGTGGAAAGACATTCCGTCAGAAGTACTGTCTTGCTTTACATGAGAGAATCCACACTGGGGAGAAACAATTTGAATGCAAGCAATGTGGAAAGACATTCAGTCAGAGCCGCAGTTTTGGTAAACATCAAAAAGAGCACAGAGTGGAGAAAAATTTTGAATGCAAGCAGTGTGGAAAGGAATTCCATCGGAACTCTGATCTTGCTGTACATGAGAGAATCCACACTGGAGAGAAGCCTTTTGAATGCAAGCAGTGTGGGAAGACATTCAGACGGAGCTACCAACTTGCTATACATGTGAGAATCCACACTGGTGAGAAACCTTATCAATGCAAGCAATGTGGAAAGGCATTCAGACGGAACCACCAACTTGCTATACATGTGAGAATCCACACTGGGGAGAAACCTTATGAATGCAAGCAATGTGGAAAGGCATTCAGTAGGGGTTCGATTCTTGCTGGACATCAGAGAATACACACTGGTGAGAAACCTTATGAATGTAAGGATTGTGGAAAGACATTCAGGAATTTTTCCAGTCTTTTTGTACATCAGAGAATCCACACTGGAGAGAAACCTTATGAATGTAAGCAGTGTGGAAAGGCATTCAGGCAGAAGTACCGTCTTGCTAAACATCAGAGAATCCACACTGGGGAGAAACCTTGCAAATGCAAGCAGTGTGGAAAGACATTCCGTTGTGACTCCCATCTTTCTGTACATCTGAGAATCCACACTGGGGAGAAACCTTATGAATGCAAACAATGTGGAAAGGCATTCAGGCAGACTGCAAATCTTGCTGTACATTTGAGAATCCATACTGGTGAAAAACCTTATGAATGCAAGCAATGTGGAAAGACATTTGGTCAGGCATCCACTCTTGCTGTACATCTGAGACGCCACACTGGGGAGNAAGACATTTGGTCAGGCATCCACTCTTGCTGTACATCTGAGACGCCACACTGGGGAGAAACCTTTTGAATGCAAACAATGTGGAAAAACATTCTCTCAGAGTTCCGGTCTTGTTTATCATCAGAGAATCCACACTGAAGTAATAGTATGAATGCAAGCAGTGAAAATACATCCAGTTGTAGTTACCTTCTTGCTGTACATCTGAGAATCCACACTTTGGAGAAACCTTATAAATGCAAGCAAGGTGCAAAGACATTCAGTTGCAGCTCCAATCTTCCTAAATGTCAGAAAATCCACACTGGAAGGAACCTTAAGAATACAGTCTATTTTGAATGATGATCACTTGCAGCTCTAATATTGCTATATGTGAAGAAAATTTTCCCTTCTCCCTTTTTAGGGCTGCATATCTGGTGTAATCCTGAACTTGGCTCAGTGGCAAAAATTGTGTTATGGGGACCATTTAGCAAGGTTACAATGGCAGCAAAAAATAGGAAGCAATATTGTTGAGGTGTCACAAGATAGGGTCAGGGTGGTGTCTCCTACACTGCCCCCCCCCCAGGAAGCCCAGGCAAAATAGAAAGCTACTGTTTCCTCTTGAGATGAGATTTGTGAGTTAGTGAGCAGAGAAAAGGTTTGATAAACTGAAAAAAGTATATATCCAAGCTCTTTCAGTTTTGTTACTAGCTGGACTTACCTGTGAGCATGGCTTGGATGCCTTAATGGTGGCTACAGAATAACAAGTTAAATGGAGCACTGGGGATGTGTGTCTCTATTTTTTAATCTTTTAATTCTTTTACCTTAAATTAAATGAAAATGATTTAGGGCCAGTCTTGTAACTTTGCCTCTTATACTCTACATCATAGGAACCATAAGCATTCACATTAAGCTCTCACCTTTCTCAAAATAATTCACTCTATCATAAGTTCTAATATGAGGTCCAAATGGGCATTTGGTTTAGATGTAAAGTGTGAACCCATAAGAAAATTAAGTGAAAGTAGAAGAGTTTATCTTTCAGATCAACTTATTGATAATGGAATAATTTATGATAAAGTAAAAAATAGATATTATGAAATGTAAAACAGGTGACTTACTCTATTGAATTCAAAACTGTACAAAGAAAATGAATGCAACTCATATTAAAAGTGAAAACAAGAAGTTTGCATTTGCTGTACAACAATATGTGTAATTAAATACTTCGGTTTTTAAAACTTCTAAGCCTATTGCCATCCAGAATGGCTGGATCAATTCAGAATTCCACCATTATTGCATTAATGTCCCAATTTTGCTACATCTCTCCAACATTTATTACTTTCCTTTGCTGTTATGCTAGCTTGTCTGCTAGGTGTGAGGTATTACCTCAGATTTGTCTTCATTTGCATTCCTCTAATTATAAGATTCAGAAAATTTTTTTGAGTTTGTTGATAGTTTTGATTTTTTTTATCTAAAAATTGCGTATTCATGTACCTTGCCCATTTATCGATTGTGGAATTGCTTTGTTTTTTTGTACAGTTGATTAATTCCTTATATATTTGAGCAAAGAGTTCTTTGTCAGAGTTTTTTGTTATAAAGATTTTTTTTCCCCAATTTGTTGTTTCCCTTTTTATTTTGGTAGCATTGCTTTTTTTGTACCATACCTTTTTAATGTTATCAAAACTACTTATTTTATATTTTGTAATTTTTTCTAACTCTTACTTGTTTTTAAAATTTCAATTCCCCAAAGGTCTGACAAGTTTACTATTTTGTGCCCAAATTTACTTAGAATTTCCCTCTATATATTCAAGTCATTCACACATTTTCAACTTATCTTGATATAGGGTGTGAGATGTTGATCTAAACCCAATTTCTCCCATATTGTTTTCCCATTTTCCCAGGAAATTTCCCAGTTTTTGTCACAAAAGCTGGGCTCTGAGTTTATTATAGACTTGTGTTGCTGAGGTCTCTTACCCCAAGCCTATTCCACTGATTCTCCTTTGTGTCTCTTTTTCAGTACCATGTTGACTACTTCTTTATAGTAGAGTTTAAGTTCTGGTACTGTTATCCACCTTCCTTCTAATTTTTTTTTATTTCCCTTTATATTATTGATCTTTTGTTCTTCCAAATGAACTTTATTATAGTCTCTGCTAATTCAGTAAAATGTTTCTTGGTAGTTGGATAGGTATGTCACTAAGTAAGCAAAATAATTTGGGTAGGATGTTCATTTTTATATTATGTCATCCTACCCATGAGCATTTAATGTTTTTCCAATGGTTTATATCTAGTTTTAATTGTATGGACAGTGTTTTGTAGTTGCTTTCATATAACTCCTTTGTTTGTCTTGGCAGATAGATTCCCAAGTATTTTATGTTGTTTAAGGTGATTTTAAATGGAATTTCTCTTTCTAACTTGCTGCTGAGATATGTTGGAAATATGTAGAAATTCTGATGATTTATGTGGGTTTATTTTGTATCCTGCAGCTTTGCTAACATTGTTGCTTATTTCTACTAGCTTTTTAGTTGATTCTCTAGGATTCTTTAAGTAGACCATCATATCATCTGCAAAGATGATAGATTGGTCTCCTCATTGTGTATTTTAATACCTTCAATTCCTTTTCTTCTCTAATTGCTGCTGCTAGTATTTCTAGTACAATGTTAAATAATAGATATGATAATGTATATCCTTGTTTCACTTCTGATTTTATTTTGAATGCTTCTAATTTATCCCAGTTGCAGATGATGCTTATTGATGGTTTTAGATATATACTGTTTATTATTTTTAGGAAAGGCCCTTCTAGTAGTATATTTTCTAGTGTTTTCAAAAGGAATGGTTATTTTTGTCAAAGGCTTTTTCAGCACCCATTGAGACAATTATGTGATTTTTGTTGGTTTCCTTGTTGATATGGCTAGATATGTGAATGGTTTTCCTAATATGCTATAAAAGACTGTCTGCCCTTTGATCCAGCCATACCACTGTTGGGTTTGTACCCCAAAGAGATCACAGGGATGTAAGAGGTGAAAATTATACATTATATTAAGGTGTGGTCTCCAGGAATCAGTCAAATTCAGATTGATTCCATAATTAAAATAGATCCAAGTCAGGATGTGTTTTATGGTAGTTTATTTACAATTTGGAAAGGTAGAAGGTAGGGAAATAGAGAGAAGGAGAGGCTGGCCCAGACTGGCAGAGGTCCGGATCGAGAGAGGGTTAAAAGGCTAATTAAACTAGGCTACTGGATACAAGGCCTTAGCAATTAGAGAGGCAAAGAAGCCTTATTGAGGTAAAGACCCTAGAAACGCCAAGGTAGACGAAAGGAAGTCAGCCTAACTTACCCACATGATAATTCAGAGGGGAAGCTGCCTGAGGTCTCAGCAGAGATCCTTCAGCACCAAGTTCAAAGTGCCAACTGCCTCAACAGGAGGCATATATTTGAAGGACAGCAGCTTTCGTCACTTCCTGGATTTCCACCTCTAATTCAAATGGGCAAATGGCAGCCTCAACACTGTTTTTGACTGCCCAGAGAGCAGTCCCTTGTTCTTGATTTGTTACTTATTGTCACGTGTGGGTAACTCGTCTCCGCTCCCCACTAAGGGTGGTGGGGATGACACTATCTCTGGTGGCTAGAGTTTTAACTATGAATGGGCTTGAGCTAATTCCATTTACATAATCCCCCCTGGTGATCAATTTGGGTGCCTAGTCACCCCAAGTGATCATTTTACATAATCATCTTATACCCACAAAGGTCTTCTAACTACAATAGGTATTCATAAGAGGGGAATGGAAGACAGAATGCAAAACCAATGTTTGCTAAGCTCATTGACAAGAAGCCAATTGGGGGCAGTTCCCTATTGGCATAAAGTGTACATTCAAAGTAACTGTTCAAACCCCATCAGTTCGATCAGTTGTACCCCAAAGTTCATTCTGGATCTCTTGATGCAACAAACCCCATCAGTTCAATCAATTGTACCCCAAAGTTCATTCTGGATCTCTTGATTTAATGTAGATTTTTTGGGCGTCTCTCTGCAAATAGTTCATTCTCTGGATTAAGGAATCAGCAAGATTCTTTCCCTGAGGATTTTTCTCGAAGAAAAAAGTTAAAATTTGGATTTTATAAAAATAAAATCCCCCCTGATAAGGATATTTAAAAAATACCCAGATCAGCTCAAGATATATGGTTGAGTTATGGGGTTGTATGAGTAGATTCAAAAGAAAAAAAACATGAAAAGAAAATCAAATAGAAGAAAATGAAACTTTGGGGAAAAGAAAACATTTAAAATCAGAATCAAAATATCAAAAGCTATGTATATAAAATTTCTGAATGAAAATAAATTCATAACATGCCCTTGTATTAGGGTCCAATTAATATAATTTCCATCCTACTAGTCTGTAGGACACAATGCAGTAATACCTCACTTACCCACTTGTAGCCAAAACTACAGGAAGTTGCCATTCTATAAGAGAAAAAAGGATCAGATTTATATACAAGGGAAGTGCCTGTCATTTCCTTCACTCTCAGGAATATATGGGGGAGCCAGTCAATGGCCAACCTGCGGTACCTGACTGGCAGTGTAGTTTCAAAGAGTCCTACATCTTAACATGTTAAGCATTGCAACTTCAAGTCTGACACCAAGTTCAAGTCCTTAGTATTGGTGTGGGTGTACCTCAATCCCACCTGTATTTGTATGGTCTTTTTGACCTTGTGCTTTCTTAGCACTTTTTAATGGCTCTTGTGTTCCCTTCTTCTGGAATCAGACAGAAGCATTAATCACAGTCCCATAACATTTAACAATACATGGCAGGCTCTCAAAGTCTAAAGCCTTGTAAGTAAGCAGTAATATTACAGTAAATATATATATTAAAATTATAGCACTGCAAAAAAAAAAAAGATTAAGTGGTTATATGTACTTAAGTACAAGAAATGAGAAAAAGGGTAAAAAGTTATTCCATTAAAAGATAATAGGAAAAGCAATAAGAAAATTAAAAATAAATTCAGGGGGGAAAAAAAGCAAGAACAAAAAAATACAATGTGATTCCAAAAAAAAAAAAAACCAGCATCCATTAGTCTATGAACTGTTATCTCCAATGCAGGTAATAGGAAACAGTCAATCAATTTCAATAGAAGATGCTCTCTTTACATATGAGCAATGAATCCAAGAGTCCTTTTCTCCAATTTTTATAGCTGTTGGAGTGGTTAATAAAATTTTGAATGGGCTTTCCCATGAAGGCTGAGTTGCCCCCAGTGCACTGGAAATTCTTTATATACACCTTATCTCCTGGGTTCAGGTCATGAAGAGAAAAGTCTAATGGTTCTGCTTATACTGCAGTTCCAGATTCATGGAGTTCACGCAGTTTGTGTTGCAATTCTTTTATATAGGAAGCAATAGAAGTATCTCCTCCTAATAGTAATGTATATGCAGGAGAAAAACGCTTATCTTGTATAGGGGGGTGCTCAAAAAGCATCTCATATGGTGAGACGTGTAGATCTCCCCTGGGCCTGCTTCTAAGATAAAATAGAGCTAGAGGGAGAATTTCAGGCCATTTTAGATGTGTCTCAGTGCATAATTTGCCAATCATAGTTTTAAGTTTTCTGTTCATCCGTTCAACTTGGCCTGAGCTCTGGAGGCAATATGGTACATGGAATTTGGGAGTTATCCCCAAACAGGAATATATTTCAGATAAAACTGAATCAGTAAAGTGACTTCCCCTGTCTGAGTCAATACGTGCAGGCAGGCCAAAACGAGGAATGATTTCTTTTAAATGCACCTTGGCGACAAAATCCGCTGTGGCTTGGGCAGTAGGAAATGCTTCTGGCCACCTAGTTAGTTGATCCACTGTAACCAGACAGAATTTATATTGTCCAGCCTTTGGCATTGTTATGAAATCAATTTGCAGGTGCTCAAAAGGTGTGTAAGCCAGAGGACGCCCACCAAAAGCCTTGCCACAAAAGGCATGTTGGTTATATGCTTGGCAGGTAGGTCAAGCTGCACATACTTTAGAGGCTATATTGGTTATGCCAGGAGCTATCCATACCCTTTTAACAGAGTCCACGATGCCCTGGGTACCAAAATGACTATTTCCTTGAATGGATTGGCAAATTTGGTTATAAAAGTTTCTAGGGAGCAGGGGTTTTCCCTTAGAGCACATCCATACTCCATTCATCTGTTTAGCTTTAAATTTCTGCTTCCATTTTTTATTTCCTTCTCATCATTGGAAAGTGATAAATTTGAGTCATCAGTGATTATTAATGGTAAAATTAATTCAGGCCCTTTTATAGCTGCTAGCTTTGCAGCAGTATCTGCCCAATTGTTACCCCTAGAGACAGAGTCAGTGCCACCTGTATGGACAGAGCAATGAACTACAGCTAGGGGTTTGGGTAGCTGGAGAACAGAAAGAACTTCATTAATAATTTTTGCATTAGCTATAGATTTTCCAGCTGAGGTTAAAAATCCTCTCTGAAGCCATAACTGTATGACATTCCAAATGGATATCTAGAATCCATATAAATTGTTGCCTTTTTGTCTTTGGCAATTATACATGCATGTTTTAAGGCTATGAGTTCCGCGTCTTGAGCACTTAGATTTAAGGGCAGTGAAGCTGACCATACAGTGGCAAATTCTGTGACTACTGCAGCTTCAGTGTAGCGTATGCCATCCCTCATAAAAGAAGAACCATCAGTAAAAAAGACTAGGTCGGGGTTTTTTAAAGGAGTGTCCAGGAGATTGTTTCAAGGCTTTTCAGCAATGGACACTTGTGTTTCACGATCATGTAATTGTTCTTCTGAAACTGGTAAATCAGGAAGCAAGGTGGCAGGATTAAGAATTGTACAATGTTTTAAAGTAATATTTTCATTATTTAGTAAGGTTATTTCATATCTTGTGTAGTTCTCTGATCAGAAAATGCCTGTGTTCTATGTTTTAGCAGTAATGCTTCCACTTCATGTGGGCACATAATTGTTAATGGGTATCCCAATACTAGATCAACAGTTTTTGTTACTAACAGAGCTGTGGCAGCTACGCCTCTAAGACAAGGTGGTGCTCCTGTAGCTATTGGGTCCAGCTGGGCCAAATAATAAGCAATTAGATGCGGGTAAAGTCCCAAAGTTTGAGTTAAAACACCTGAAGCTACTCCTCTATGCTCATGTACATATAAAGTAAAAGGTTTGTTATAATCTGGGATGCCTAAAGCAGAGACAGACAGGATAGCTTCTTTTAAATTTGACAGAGCTAAGTGGTGGTTCAGGGACTGAATCTTTTGTTAGTGCTATACGGGGTTTAGTAATTTCCCCATAGCAAGGGATCCAATGTCTACAAAAACCTGTTGCTCCTAAGATTGCTCTTAAGTGTTTTTTAGTAGTAGGATTGCTCAATTTTTGGATATTTTCAATGCACTTAGGAGAAATATAATGGGCACCAGGGGTGAAAATGAACTCTAAATATTCCGCTTTGGGGAGACACCACTGAACTTTTCCTTTTTAGATCTTATGGCCTCTTTTATGTAATTCTAAAAGAAGATGTTTACTATCTTCTTGACATGTTTCGGCATCTGGTGAAGCCAAGAGCAAATCATCCACATATTTAATTAACTTACTGTTTCAAAATGTTATATTATCTGTATCTTGGCTCAAAATCTGCAAAGAGAGGAGCTTTCAGAGAACCCTTGTGGTAGGCAACACCAGGTCCTCTGAGAATTATTCTAGGTAAAGGCAAATATATGTCTGGAATCCTCATGAATAGGAAAAAGGCTGAACACAGAATAGAGGAAATAATTGTGTTTGGGTTTGAAAGCACAGGGTGCCTCCTTATGACATGATTGTTCATAGCCCTTAAATCTTGAACAAATTGATATTGAGGTTTTCCATCTGGGGCTAATTTTGGCTTCTTAACAGATAAAATTGGTGTATTATATTTTGATTTGCATGGGATTATTATTCCTTGCTCAATTAATGAATTTATTACTGGGGTGATTCCCTCAATAGCTTCTTTTGATAAGGGGTACTGAGGAATGGAGGGAACTGGCCCTCTTGTTCTAATCTGAACAGGAACAGCTGATTTTAATAGGCCCACATCAGTAAAAGATATGGTCCAGAGAGACTTTGGGATATCATCTGGGATTTCAAAAGTGGGAGGCTCTTTTACTTCCTGACCCTCTGAGAGAAGTACAGGGAGCAAGTTTAAAGAGTTCTTTGGCAATTCTAATGACATAGAACCATCTGGATTGCAAATTATTGTGGCTTTAAGTATACATAATAGATCTCTTCCCAGCAAATTTTCAGGAGATCCAGGCATTAGAAGAAAGGAGTGTTCAACAGTTAGGGGTCCTACGCTTACCATGCGAGGAGAAAGTTTCGGGACCTTTTGAGGTTCCTGATACCCCTACTACATTTAAAGAGCCAATAGAATTACAGTTTTCATCTGGTTTACTCACCAGTACTGATCTTGAAGCCCCAGTGTCCAGCAAACAATTATAATATGAATTTCCCACTTTTAGGTTTACATGGGGTTCCTTACTATTTGGAGGGGGGGATGTATGGGGATAATTGGCATTAAAACATCAGGGTCTGGAAAGTCAAAGGTTTCCCTTTTTTATTCCAAAGCCTTCCCCGCCCCTTGCACCTTCATAAAGATGCTTGGGCTCCATCTCCCCCCCGAGGGGCATTAGCACCCTCAGTAGTTTGGGGGCAAGCTCCACTTAAGATATACTGTTGAGGGGTAATTTGGAATGAGTTATAATATTCCCGAGATTTATTTCTAGCATTTCTATCACTCCTAAAGTTGCTATTCCTGGAATCATCATCATCATCATCATTATTATTATTTGTGTTGTTATTCTTATAGTTATCTTTTGGATGGGTATTATTTCTGATTAATCTTAAGAGATTCCTACAGTCCATCATCATATGGCCCTTATTTGTACAGAAATGTCAGATAACAGACTAATAGTTAGATTCTTGGAGAGGGGCTGTAGTCTCTCCTTTATTTTTCAGTTTTTCCTTTGGCATTTTATTTTCTGCTTTTAAAGCATCCATTGAGTCAGTGTCTTCCTCATGTCTTTTTATATGGCCCTTAAAAACATAGGATGCTACTTTCCTCAATTCCCCAAGACTCATAGATCCCCAGGTTGGGCAGTTAGTTTTAAAATAGTCTTTGACTACTTTGCAGGAATTTTTAACAAATTGCCTACGTATAACATCCCATTCCATGGTTAAATCAAGGCCCATATATGCTTCTCCCACCTCAATCACCCTGTCCATAAAATGGAAGGGAGTTTCATTGGTATATTGTTTGGTTTCTTTGAATTTTGACCAGCTGTCAGGTGTATCAGCACAAGCTTTCATGGCTGTCAATAATGCCTTCCTTCCATCTCACAATTTGTCATGATCTGGGACAGAATTGTAATCCCAGTTTGTATCCTGGAGGGGCCATTTAGGTCCTCCCTTACCTTTCTTATGATTGGCCCAAGAAATGATTCTATCGTTCTCACTGACTGTCAGAAATTCATCTAATATATTTTTAACGTCCTGCCAGCTGGATTCATAAGTTCGGAATATATTGTCTAATTTTTTTACAATTACAAATGGTTCTTTCTCAAAAGTAGGCATATTTTCTTTGAATCTAGCTAAATCTTGAGGGTTGAAGGGAGTATAGTGCCTTACAGGCACCAAGACACCTTATTGAAAGTGGGTACTTCCTGTAAGGGAAATAGGCTTTGTGCTGCATCATCTTGCATTCCCGTCTCTAGGCTCCTTGTCTGGTGATTAGTGGCAAGGGAGGAGGGGTTAGGGGATGAAGCAGTGGCAGGGACTGTTTGTTGAATGGGCTGAGTAGGGGGTGTGGCAGTATCAGGAGCAATGGGTTGAGTGGAAGGTGTGGCAGAAGAGTCCGTACAGAGAGAGACTCAGATGATGAGGAAGTATGGAGAATTAAGTCTCTCTTATGTTGGAATTTCCTCACTTTACATTTTCTCCTTTTTAAATACTTTGCAAGGATTTTCACAGAAGCCATCAGTTGCTCTATACTCTCCTCCATATTGTCCAATCTCAAGTTATATAATTAAGCCGAGTGTGTGGTGCCCTGGGGAGTTCTATATTAGAAGTGGCATTTTGCTTCTCTTGTAAAATTTTCCAGGAGGAGTAAAGATAAACCACTACCCCTATAAGTATTACCACCACACCCAAATATAGTGCAAGATATATCCCTTGTAATGCATTCTGTGGTATTATTGACCAGCAAAAAAGAGTCACTCCTACAAGTTTGATCATGTGATTGAAAGTCTAGACCCAGATATTCACTAAGTTGTTAATGAGTTGGAACCACATTTTCGTTTAGTGAGTTGATAAATTGCCTGTATCTTTACTTTTTGTCAGTAGATGCTGCTAATGGGTATGTTTTTCCTTTTTAAGGGTTGGGCCTGGATTCCATTGTTTTAGATTATAATTTCTTTGAGGTTGAGTTCTAGAGATTAGGTTCTAGGAGGGTTAGACAAAGCCTCTAGCCCGAGGCAGGCTGAGTTTCTTTCAGAGGCTAAGTTTGGGAGGGGCAATAAGGTGTAGCTGAAACTCTTTTCAGCTTCAAAAGTTCAATTTTAAAAGTCTGAAGGAGCCTTTTTCTACTTCCCCCTGAGGCTAAAACCCGCTAAAACTATGTGCTTTCTTCTTTGGGCAAAAGGGCAGCTCAATTTTAGCTGGCCCCACCAGGCTTTCACTTCTCATTTAAGATTTTAAAACTAGAGACACGTGGGTTTTGGAACAGAAAGTAGAAAACAAGGCTAAGACCTAATTTCAGCCTAAACATTTACTCTCCCTAAAAGACCCTACTAATATGCTGAGTCTAGTGCCTTCTGCTTTGGTGAGGAGCAGAGCTGCTTCTAAGCCTTTCAGGTGTGTCCCTGGGCTAGCTAAGAGACAAACTAGTCTGCTAGTCCTCAGTAAGGCAACTGAAAAATAGGATTTCTTCCCAGGTGGAACTAAGGGTGATCTAATTGGGTTATTTGTTCCCTAAGGCAAGGCAAGGGGGTTTGGAAACAGCCTCCCCAGCTAAAACCTCAGAGCCCTGCAGCCAAGTTTAAAGTGGCTGCTTTTCTAATGTATTTTAAAGGCTAAAGGAAAGAAAATGTTTGATTTCACCAGTCTGGCAGCTTTACACCAATAGCAGATCCAAAACGAGCCTTGAAAAGGCTGACTTAGGGAATAGTCACAAAAGTAAAGGAAAATTCAAGAAAATTTAGGAAGATTGAGGGGATCTGAGACCTATATGGTCAGCCAAAAATGTAAGAGGGAAAATTAGATATTATATTAAGGTGTGGTTACCAGGAATCAATCAAATCCAAATTGATTCCATAATTAAAATAGATCCAAGTCAGGATGCGTTTTATGGTAGTTTATTTACAATTTGGAAAGGTAGAAGGTAGGGAAATAGAGAGAGGGAGAGGCTGGCCCAGACCTGCACAGGTCTGGATCGAGCAAGGGTTAAAAGGCTAATTAAACTAGGTTACTGGATACAAGGCCTAAGCAATTAGAAGAAGCCTCCTTGAGGTAGAGACTCTAGAAACACCAAGGTAGGCCAAGGAAGTCAGCCTAACTTACCCACATGACAATTCAGAGGGGAAGCAGCCTGAGGTCTCAGCAGAGATCCTTCAGCACCAAGTTCAAAGATCCAACTACCTCCTCAGGAAGTTACCATCATATTTGAAGGACAGCAACTTTCGTCACTTCCTGGAGTTCCACCTCTAATTCAAATGGACAAATGGCAGCCTCAACACTGTTTTTGACTGCCCAGAGAGCAGTCCC
>NC_058130.1:791772611-791797264 GCF_016433145.1 Gracilinanus agilis | reverse complement strand
CTGCCTAGAAAAAGCCTGAGGGAGGTGGGGGTAAGAGAGAGCTCCTGGGGGAGAGCAGGGCCCCATGGGAGGATGGGGTGGGGCTGAGGGAATGTGAGGCCCACAGAGGAGCCATCTAGGGGTTGAGGGGGAGGTTTAAACCATCTCAGGAGAATCAGGCAATTGAAGGGGGTTCAGTGTGGGCCGGGAGAAGAGGAGGAGAACCAGGAACAGGGCCTGGATGTGGCCAAGAGTCCAAGGTGGCTCAAATCTGACAAGAAACTGGCCCAAAGCCAAAGCCCTGCTCTCAGGGGGATGGGGGGAGGGGCTGCAGGAGGCTCTCCTGGGAGCTCTCCCATCCCAGAAGTCCTCAAGTGCCTGCTGGAGGCTCCCTAGGGCTGGGAGAGGGTTATGGGGGGGTCCATCCTAGTGCCCCTGGGAGCCCCAGACAGCCTCCAGGGGGAGATCCTCCAGTCAAGAAGCCCTTCCAGGGGGCCAGGCCAGGCTCAGGGTTCAAAGACAAAAGGGGGAGCCACCAAGAGCACAGAAAGGATCTGAAGCCAGATTGGAACCCAGGCCCTCCCCACAGCAGGCCTGCACTCTCCCTTGTGCTCCCCAGCAGCCCAGATGGGGTTCCCTTTGCCAGAGGTCAGTCCTGACAACCTCCATGCAAGCCCTGAAGTGACTTTCCTCTGAGGCAGCCTCCCCCCATCAAATCCTCCATGATGCTCTTCAGCACTCCCAGCCCTAATGGCCCCATCCCCCTCCTCCTTGCCCCCACCCTCTGCCCTAGGACACAACAGCATCCTGGGGGGCTCCATGAACAGCACCTCCAGCTGCTGGTCAGGAGCACTTTCTCTGGCTGTCCCCCATGAGTGGCTGCCAGGCTCCCCCTCCCCAGCTTGGACCACCGCCCTCCTTGGCTTCCCTATGGTCCAAATGATAATCTCGCCTCCTCCAGGAAGCCCTCCTGAACTCTTCACTCTCAGACCTCGGGTCATTATAGTCTGTTTAGCCTAAATACGGCGTAGCTGGAGTGACTGAAGCTGAGGCTGCCCAAGCGGTGGGGGAATGTGGGCGGGGGAGCAGCAGCTGGGGGGTGGCGGGGGTCTGGGACCCAGAGGCTGGGAGGCAGGACTCCTGGGTCCTTACAGGGCACAGTAAAACTGCATCCGGTACTGCCCTCCACCCCCTCCTCGGGTACCCCCTCCAGGCAGGACGTGTTAGGAGGAAAGAGAATCCCGAAGAGGAAGCCGGAGGCCACAGTGGACCCGTCACACACACCAGAGCAGCCCCGCGGACACGTTGTACCCTGCAGGAAATTCACCCCCTCCCAGCTGATCCCCCTCCATCCCGCTCTGCTCGGCCCCACGTCCTTTCCCGCCCCAGCCAACCCCGCCCAGAGGCAGAGTCCCAGGACGTGGGGGGAGGGGAGGGGCTCCTGGGTTTGGGAAGATCCAGGAATTTGGGCTCCAGGAGGCCCAGGAGGGAGGTGGTCTGCCCAAAGGGACAATCCGAACTCAGTAAAGCTGTGCTTCCCGCCTCCCCCGGGCTCCTCTACCTCCGGCCCCTCCGCAATCGGGGTCCCCCCCTCCCCCTTCATCATTACCATGGTTTGAGGCGCGGGTCAGAGGAAGTTCCGGGGCCTGCTAAGGAGCCCAGGTGGGAGAAGCTTGGAAAGTGGAGGAGGAGGCGGGACTGGGAGAGATCTTAACTTCTGCTTTCCCAGAGGCCCCTGCGCAGCCAGTTCCCGGGCTAGATTGCCCCGCCCCGCCCCAGGGAGCTGGCCCTCCCCCTTCTCCCCTTTCCCCTCCTCCTGAGCCTCGCTTCCAATCCGCCAGTGTGAGCCCCGCCTCCCGCCCCGCCCTCGACCCTCCCCTTCATCCCTCCGCACCCCCTGTGGGCCTGCCCCGCCCCTCCCCTGAGTGTCAGAGCACCAGCAGTGCCTGTGCTGCCCTGCCCAGTTTAGGGCGCTCCAGGTTTCCAGCTTTCCTGAAGAAAGAAAAGCGTCCCATGCCGAGTTCCGAGCTCTATTTGGGCCTGAGACAGTGCGGGGTGCGGGGGGGCCCCGCGATATTCTCTTCTCTTTTATTTTAACTATTGAAATATAGCCAGCGCGTGGCCGGACATCCTCTTAGGAGCTTCTGTTCGGAAGATGGCCCCGGGCAGCCCCTTCCCCAAGGTCCAGCAGCTCCTCGCAGCAGAACTAAGACCAGATGGAATGGCCCACCTTGTAGCTCAGCGGGCGAGTCTTGGATGACTCGGAGCAGGTTATTATCCTCAGCAGAAATCGGGGAATGAGGAAAAGGGGAAGGCTTGGGGAGGGGTCAGTTTGAGGGCGGGGAATAATGAGTTCATTTGGGAAGGATGGAGTTTCAGATGTATGTAAGGCATTAAGTTTCTAACGTCTAATAATCAACTTGTGATGCAAGACCCGAGGCCAGGAGAGAGGCTGGGGATGGACTAATACAGCAGAAACGGTAGGAATGTAGACGGGACCAGACTTCTAACTGTATGTTAGGCACAGTAAAGGAAAGGAGCCCGACATGATTTTGATGCTATGAATGTGTCCCATCATGGAATAAATGGCTGCCTTGAAAAGGAAAAGGAAAGTATGGAAAAGAAGGACTTTGGAGTAAGACTCTTGTAAAATATGAATATAAATATACATATATGCACATATACATATATATTCATTTTCACAATTCAATGTGAACAAATTTTAAACTTTCATTTTTTTTAATTTTGAGTTCAAAATTCTTCACTCCCTTAACCCTAACTTGACAAAGTGATTAATCTGATATGTTTTACTTCTGCAATCATGAGAAATATATTGACATTATAATTCTTTTCAAAAGAAAACAGACCAAAGAGGGGGAAAAACAAGTAAAATTATGAAAAAATTTGAAAGTTTCCTTTGATCTTCATTTCTATTTAACCTACTCTTTTCTTTATCTGAAGCTGGACAGAATTTTTCCTTTACATGACATTCTGAATTATCTTGGATCTCTTTAATTCTAAGAATGATAAGTTGATTATCTTACAAATATTCTCATTACTGTATACAATGTTTTACTGGTTTTCATCATTTCACTTTGCATCAGTTCATGTCAGTCCGGGTGTGTTCTGAAAGCCCCCTGCTCATTACTTCTTAAAGCATAATAGCATACCATCACAATCATAAACCTTAATTTGTTTAGCTCTTCTTCACCTGATGGAGATTCCCTCAATTTCAAATGCTTTGCACTCTGCAAATTTGGTTATACATATCTGCATATATAAATCTCTTTGGGATATAGACCTAACCTCACTACTTCCCTATCCCTAAACTTGTCCTTCTCTATATTTTTCTTTTCCCCTTGAAGTCAACCATTTACTCCTCCCTATAACCTCTGGTCATAATCTCATAGTCTACCTTATCTACTTCTCCTTTAATCTCTCTATATAAAAATCTGTATTGATTATCTCTCTATATAAAGTTAGCGCCCAAGTCTCATCACTTCTACATATACAGCTAATGAAAAGTTTTGCACAGTTTTGAACCCCTTTGGGTAATTTTTTCATAATAGTCTCCAGAAGGGTAGGATCAGTTGACAACTTCATCAATAAGCATTCGTGTCTCTATTTTTCTACATTCCCTCCAACATGTCTCATGTTCCTCTTTTGTCACATTAGCCAATCTGAGAACCATGAAGTGATATCTCACATGTGTTTTAATCAATAGTGACAGAGCATTTTTATATGACTATTAATATTAATTCATTTTTCTGAAAACTATTTGTTCATAACTTCTGACCATTTTATCTGCTGGAGAATGACTCATGTTTCTGGGCATACTCTGTTTTGTCACTGAGCAGTCCTGGTCACTGCCACAACTGCATACTAGGTTTTTGTTCTTTCTCTTGTCACAACTGTATATATCTGCTTTTTAATCCAACGATACCACTCCTAGGCCTGTATCACAAAGAGAAAGAAGACAGGGGAAAAGAACCTACTTGCATATAAATATTTATATTATCTGTTTGGATTTTTGTGACAAATAACTGGAAATTGAAGGGATGCCAATCCGTTTGGGAATGGCCGAACAAGCGGTGGCATAAGATTGTAATCCAATAGTATTACACCATAAGAAAGGGCAACCAAGATGATGACAAAAAACCTGTGATTTTTGAAGGTTTTGTTATTGATATGTCCGATTGTGCTGTTGATTTTCCTAATATTGAACCAGTCCTTCATTCCTGGTATAAATTCCACCTGTTACTGTGTATGACCTCCTCACATTTCAGTAATCTACTTGCTAATATTTTAAGTATTTGTATCAATATTCATTAGGGAAATCATTGTATACTCTTTCTTGGTTTTTCTCTCTTCCTAATTTATATATTAGCAAAATATTTATATCACAAAAGCAATTTGTTTTGACTCCTTTCCTTATTTTCTCAAACAGTTTATAAAGGATTAGAATAAATTATTTGTCAGATATTTGGAACAATTCACTTGTGAATACATCTGGCTCTGGGGATAATTTTTAGGTAACTCATTTATGGCTTATTCAATTTCTTTTCATTTTTCTTTAATATCTTTAAAAATAGTGTTATTTAAGTGTTATATTTCTTCTCATCAGAGCCATTTATGTTATTGTAAGTATTCATCCATTTAACTTAGGAGGTTAGATTTATTGTGTACTTCACTTCACATAAATTCATACAAGTCTTCTCAGCTTTTTCTGAAATGATTTTATTCAACATTTATTTCAAAATAATAATATTCCCTCATATTTCCATAACAAAACTTATTCAATTATTTACAAACTCATGGGAACCCTCACAGTAATTCATTGCCTCCACAAAAAGAAGTGTTATAAATAGTTTAATACCCATTGATCTTTTTCCTTTTTTTTAAAGCTTTTTTATGGTCATGTAAAATGGGTGGTGTCATTGTATCAAAGGATATGCAAGATTTAGGAACTGTTGAGGCATAGTTCCAAATGGCTTTCCAGAACAGCTAAACCATGCCTCAGTGCCACAATAATGTGTCCTTTTTCCCATATCCCCTTCAACCTCTGTCATTTTCTTTCATTGTCAAACTTTGCCAATCAGATTAACATGAGGTAGAACCTCATGGCACTTCTAAGACAGAACATAAAGGTTTAAAATAGTAAACTTGCATCTCCTTACAGTGGAGGAGGCTGAGAGCTGGAATAAATAACGTCATATGAGTGGTCAAGCTAAGATTAGAAGCCACAGATAGATAGTATAAGGGGAGCTGGATTTGAATCTTACTTTTTCAAAGTCCTATTTGTATGACTTCCTGCAAGACATTTAGGTTAGGTCTTTGCTTCCTCCACTGTAAAAGGAGGGTCATGGACTTGGTTATCTTTAACACGTGTGTGTGCTACAAATGAGCCTCCAATTTATCAAACCAGGACATAAATGTTCCTTTTCCAAAGCCACAATTATTTGTCCATATACAAGGGCAGAAGTGAGAGTGATGCATCCCTATATGGACTCTCATTATGGAAAGGATAAAAGAAAGCTCATCTTCAAAAATAGTTGCCAATCCACCAAAGAGTCCATCTTATGGAGGGAGAATTTATTATTAGGAAAAGAACTGGAATGAGGACAGATCATAAAATATAGGTATTTTTCAGGATAATGAAGTATTTGTGCTGGAGTCCTTTTGGGTATCGTTGCTGAAATTTTTTGCTTTAAATTTTGATAAAGCATTTCAAAGAGGGACTGAACAGTGAATTCTATAAATACAATGTTTTAATACAAATATTTAAGCTTGGGAAAGCATTACAAATATAATTGCATTTTATCATCATAGCAGCCCTAAGAGGAAAGTGTTATTAGCAATTCCATTTTACAGAAAAGGAAATTTCCTCAATAACTTATCTGTAAAATGGGAATGCTAATAGCATTTACCTCAGGGGGTTCGTGTGAGGATCAAATGGGATAACCATCATAAAGCACTTGGAACAATACCTGGCACATACTAGGTGCTATATAAATGCTTTTATCACTTATAAGGATAAATGTTGGGGAAGAATCAGTGAGCACACACATGCAATATGACTATAGATAGACTGAGAAACCATAGTGTTCTACTGGAAAAGATAAACACTGAGAAATAGCGTGATCTTGGTCTTCCAAATAATAAAGCTAATGGACACAGTGGAACTGGGCTTAATCACCTTGGAGACTACACCAGAGTGGCTGTGATTATATCCTGAGGGTCATGTTCTACCCTCTATGTCTGAATGGCCTGACTGGAGTTATTTTGTCTGTTTCCCATGTTTCAGAATAGGGAGAATTTTTAAACATAAAACAATGAGATGCTTCTTTTCCCCTCCAGAATCTCTCCCTCCTTCCCCAACACAGACATACATTCTGAACCCAATCCAATCATCATTGAATGCAATGAGGGCTCTGTCTTTGGTTTCTATTGTGTCTTGGGCTACATTGGCCTCTTAGCCCTGGGGATCTTCATGATGGCTTTCCTGGCCAGGAGCCTGCCTGACACCTTCAATGAAGCCAAGTTCATCACTTTCAGCATGCTGATGTTCTGCAGGGTGTGAGTCTCCTTCCTCTCCACATGCCAGAACACTAAGGGTGTATTGTATAATTGTATAATTGCCATAAAACTAAAAAAGTCTTTTTGAGAAAGAAAACATTTCAGAAAAGACAGCTCGATAACTCTTTGAATCTAGAAGATGAATTACTTGAAGAAGGGACCATGAAGATGGCCAAAGGAAACCTACATAGCATCAGAAAAATCAGAATGAGCCTTGGAATATAATTGATTGAGCTGTCGGGGGTTGTTTATTTTATTTTATTTATTTTTCACATTTATTTTATATGTATACTCTTGTGCCAAAAGGGGATTGCTCCCTAATTGGCTTAATGTTAATGTGCCTAGCAAACATTGGTTTGCACTCTCTCTTCCTCTCTTTCATTTCTGACTATTGTAGTTTCTGATTATGTAAAATGATTCACTGGGGGAGACTCGTCTCCCAAAGAATCACAGGGGGGATTGTAAAAGGGAATTCCTGGTTCTCTTTGAGTTAACACCTGTGAAAAGGGAATCCTTTGTTCTCTCTGCTTAGTTAACACTTTGGTTGGCAATAACTTTGAATCAGCACAAGCTTGAACTAGGTGGGAGAAGCTTGAAAAACACTTACTATGTTCACACTTTACTTGATGCTAGGTGAGAACAAGCCAGAAACTTAAGAGTTCGCACACTCAGAAAGGTATGATTCCAAAGATGAGAACTCTGACAATTTGGAAACTATGATTGGCCCCCATGAAAAGGAGTAGGGACAGGAAACCACTTAAAAGCCATGAAAATCCCATCCCTGAGCAGTCAGTCTGGTGAAGGAGGCTAGTAGAGAGTAAACTACAAGAAGAGAGTCACTCCAAGAAGGAAGTTGGATTTCATTCACCTCTCTTAACTCTTTCTTATTTATTTTTTGGTTTGATTTATCTAGATATGAAAGAGGAATATTTAGATCTCCCACTAGTATAGTTTTCCTTCTTGAGCTCTGCCAGTTTCTCCTTTAGGAAATTGGATGCTGTGCCATTTGGTGCATACATGTTGAGTACTGTAAAAACTTAAAAAACAAAAGAAAACAAACAAACAAGAATCTGAGCTTTACTTGACATTCTGTAGAATACCAAGATGGAGAGAAAATAATAGAAAGGGCTTTGTGCAATGACTAAAAGGTAAAAAATTCCATTAGGTTTCAAGAATTTTTTTTTGGCCCAACTGGCCCTCTGCTTAACCTGTGACTTATCTAGATCAATAGAACAGAACTCGTTAAGCCTTTGGGTTTTCAAAATTGGAGTGTATTGTCAAGGAGGGAGATTCCTTGAACCATGCCATGACTCTTTCTTAGCATTTCTGAGATAGGGCAGCTCTTTAAATTGTACTTAAAACAGTAAATGTATATTCTAAGAAAAGTTATTTATAATTGCCTTGTCATAATTGTTAAGGTGTTGTAGACCAGTGATGGGCAAACTATGGCCCACGGGCCAGATGGGGCCTTCTGAAATGTTCTATCCGGCTGCAGGATATTATTGCTAATCTGGGGAATACAACGAGTAGGGTACAATACAATGAATCTTCGAAAGACTTGCCTTAGAAACAGACTGACAGTTGAGCATTTCCTTTCCTTTGGCCCCTCTTTAAAAAGTTTGCCCATCACTGCTCTAGAGCCATTTACATATCACTTCATGTCATTTGCTTCCATTCTGTCATTTACACTGTGATTACTCAAAGATGACTGTAAAGAGAAAAGGAGAACAAAAGCATATCGAGCAGAAAAAAAAAATAAAAGAATTGGGAACTCAGAAATGTAAGTGAAAGCAACTAAGAGGTTCTACCTCATGTTTATCTGATCAACAGAGTTGACAATGAAAGAAAATGACAGAGGTTGGAGGGGATATGGGAAAACTGACACATTATTGTGGCACTGAGGCATGGTTTAGCTGTTCTGGAAAGCCATTTGGAACAATGCCTCAACAGTTCCTAAATCTTGCATATCCTTTGATACAATGACACCACCTATTTTACATGAACATAAAAAAGCTTTAAAAAAAAAACAAGGAAAAACACTAATGAATAGAAAACTATTTATACCACTTCTTTTTATGGAAGCAGTGAATTACTGTGAGGGTTCCCTTCAGTTTGGGAATAATTGAATGAGTTATTTTACATGAATATGAGGGAATATTTCTGTTTTGAAATAAATGTTCAATAAGATCATTTCAGAAAAAACCTGAGAAGACTTGTATGAACTTATGTGAAGTGAAATACACAAATCTTAACATCCTAACTTAAATGGATGAATACTTAAAATAAAATAAATGGCTCTGACTAGAAGAAATATCACTTAAATAACACTATCTTAAAAAAGATATTAAAGAAAAATGAAAAGAAATTGAATAAGTCCTAAATAAGCTACCTAAAAAAATCCTCAGAGCCAGATTTATTCACAAGTGAATTGTTCCAAATATCTGAAGAACAATTTATTCTAATCCTTTGTAAACTGTTTGAGAAAATAAGGAAAGGAGTTGAAACATGAAGCTGTCCAGCAGCTCCATGAAGATTTCTAGTGGGTAGGAAACTCAGAAAGGGGAACCAAGGACTGAGTGAAAAATGGGTTATGGGTTAAGGATTAATGGAAAGAGAATATAAGGCGAGAATAAAGACCCACAGACAAAGAAGGCTCTGGCATAAGGTAGACAGACAGTGAGTGAGCTCTGGTGGTCAAGAGCTTAATCCTGGACCATCATATCGCCACTTTTATTGGGGTTACAACAGTATAGGGGGAAGGGGAGAGCCAAGTGGTTTGATACATTAACATTAGAGGATAATCATCAGGAGATACAAACTGCCCTAACCTAAAACTATAGGTAGAGCTCACACCTGGATCAGGAGCCCATAAGGTCTAAGGCGCCTAAGGATGTTTGATACCTATGTTAATTGATCATTGTAGGTAAAGTAAGGAGACTGAGATAGCTTACTAGACTTCTGGGGTGTAGCCTGAGGGAGGGTCTAGGAATCTGGCAAGGTTGATGTTCAATTTAACTCAAGATTACAGAGATCAATCATTAGCAGTACAAGAGTTAGTTTTTGAGCACTCTTAAAATAATATCACAATTAATGTATACCTGGATTGCTACATATCCCCCTTTTTTATTAAAAGAAAAAATGATTAGAGTGAGTAATTTAAAAGAAAACTTTTTAAAAATTAAAGAGAGAGGGGGCAGCTGGGTAGCTCAGTGGATTGAGAGCCAGGCCTAGAGATGGGAGGTCCTAGGTTCAAATCTAGCCTCAGACACTTCCCAGCGGTGTGACCCTGGGCAAGTCATTTGACCCCCATTGCCTACCCTTACCACTCTTCTGCCTTGGAGCCAATACACAGTATTGACTCCAAGAAGGAAGGTAAGGGTTTAAAAAAAAATTTTTTTAATAAAAAAAATTAAAGAGAAAAAAGGAAAAATTCAAAAGGGAAAAAGGAAAAATCACAAAAAAAGGGTAAAAACCATAATTGTAGGAATAAGATTAAAAGGTTAAAAAAATGTAAAATGAAATCTAGCAATCACAAGATTCTTGGTAAAAATAATGTTGAAAAATAAAAATAAAATTTCAGAAAATGTGTTATTAAGAAGGCCCAAATTAATCTGAAACAGAAGTTCCACAAGCCTGTGGGACATATAGTATATAGCATTTTACCCATTGGCAGTCAAGGCTGTAGGAAGTTGTCAAGCCTTTAAAGTGAAAGAAGGGCCTAGTTTGAGGCAAAAGGGAAGTCTTATTCCCCTGTCTGATTTTGTGTTGGATTTTTGGGGTGGTGGAGCCATGATGCCAGCCACATTGAGATATTGGTTGGAACCTTGGTACAAGGACGACCTGCGTTTGAGGGTGTCAAAACACTACATCCTTTTACCTTCAATCAGGACCTTAGCAAGTGATATCCATCCATCTCATATGGATTTTAGGTCTCTTTGGATCTTAGGCTTTCTGGCAAATTGTGAAGGCTCTGTTGCGGTTCCTTCTTCTGAAAGCAAACACAATAATTCATACTAGTCCCATGATATTTACCAAATACTTGCAGATTCCTACATCCTTAAGCTTTTGGATAAGCAAATATGGCCAATATATGAAAAATAAGCTTAATCTTCGAAATCAAAAACTTGATACTGATTTCCATATACATCAGTATTAAAAGTATGGTGAAAAAATAAAATGGGAAAAATGAAAGGAAAGAAAAGAAAAATATAAAATCAAATGCATTATAGTAGATAAAAATTAAAATGAACAATAAAAAATTTTAGACTGATGGCTCACATTCCATGTGGAAATGTTTTTTTGCCAACCAAAAGTTTCTAACTCAAAATGAGATCAGTTTCCTTAACCAAATTCACAGTGTGAGTGCACAAGATCATTCACCAGGTAAAGGGTTTTTCAACAAAGATTAGTATAGCAATTGATGCATATGCAAAAGTACAAATATTCCCAAATTTTAACATGCTATTTGGTTACTAAATCATTGCATCTCCCTTTCAATTAAAAGGTAGATTTTTTTAATACAAGCCTAATTGTAGTAAAGATATACATTTTATAAATGTTGACTAAAAGCTGTTAAGACAAGTATCATATATACATTTGGAAGAATAGAAACAATTTCTATTTGCAAGTGACCAAATGAATCAACAATGTATGATTTTGAAACTGTTAATATTACAATTACAGTATAGTTTTGTTTGAATATTATACCCTAATATCTCTTGCCGATGGATTGTTGTGATGAGATTTGGCAATTATTGGTTGTATGCTTTTGATAGAAGCCTCGTTCATACATCTTCTTCTACAGATGGCTACTTGTCTAGGGGTGGTAATAGAACAACCTGACCATGGTAGATCTTTGTGCCAAGTTTCTACCTGATCTGAACATACCTTTTTAGTAACTGGAGGTTTTGGTTTAGAAGTTGGCTTAGCTGCATTGTCTCCTCTACCTAAAGATGAAATACCAATCCCCATATATTTGTTATCAAATGCATTTCTCACTATCCAAGCTTGCATCTTGCGGGATACATAAAAAGCATTGTTTTGTTATTCCGTTAACAGAGACATACAAAATGGAGGGTATACAGTAGAAGCCCAATAATTGTGTCTTGTCCCTTCTGGTTCCAGAGGAATGTTTTGGGATAATGTGGATTCATTAACATACACAAGTGGGGGTCTGTCCATCCAAGTTAATATTCTTAACAACGGGGGTTTGGGAACAATAGACCAATAAAATCTCAGCATGGCAGCTGACTGTCAGGGCAATGATAGTGAGTACCGCCAAGAATTTGCTGACATCAGTCTTTGGTATTTGCATAGTCACTGGTGATGGTCCTGTCCGTGTCCTAGTCAGCCTGGCTGGTTTGCAGCTTATTGGTGTCATCTCTGTTGTCCATCTGCTTCTTTTCCTCAATCTGGTCAGCTTGGAGGGTCCTCGGACCTGGATGCACCCCTACTCCATCTGGATCTGGATCTGGCCCTCTCCACAGCTTGATGTACTTGGTGGGAGTCCAGATGTCTTCCTTATCTGTGGAAATACAAACGAAACCTCGATCCATAACTCTGATTCTCCTGGCAATCTCCCAAACCCCAGGGTTGTTTTACAGTGTAATCCTTTTCATCACACTCAAAATGCCTTTGCATGGGTGTGACCCTTAGCCCTTCTGGGATGGAGAAGTGATTGATGGTGGGAAGTACCTTTTTTAGCAATTTGTTAGGATGAATAGGCTTGGGTTTTGTTATATTGCCTTCTTAGATAATCTGGTACTCTCCCTTTTGTTTTTGAATTTGGGCTTTCAGGGTTCTGTTTGCCCTTTCCACAATAGCCTATTTCCTGGAATACCCATTTTGTGCATGATATTCCATAATTTGCAAAATTCTGCAAACCTTTTGCTGGTGTATGCAGTTCCATGATCTGTTTTAATTTGCTTGGGAATACCCAGATGTGCAAATGATTCTAGAAGATGAGCAATAACATGGCCTGCCTTTTCTCCACTTTGAGCTGTAGCCCCAACAGTATGAGAAAAGGTATCAATGATCACATGAATGTACTTTAATCTACCAAAAGGAGCCTACTGGGTTATGTCCATTTGCCACAGCTGATTGGCTTTTAAACCTCAAGGGTTTACTCCTGCTGGAAGTGAACTGGAAGCAAGGGGTGCGCAGGAGCTGCATTGCTGGATCATTTCTTTAGCTTGTCTTTTGGTTATAGCAAATTGAGATTTTAGAGATTTGGCACTCTGATGTAGCAGTGAGTGCCAATTGACCGCTTCCTGAAAAGCAGAGGCTACTAAGGCATCCACTTTCGAATTTCCCTCGGATAGAGGTCCCGGAAGATCCGTGTGAGAACCAATGTGCGTTATAAAAAATTGGTTCTGTCTCTGCCATATTACAGTTTGTGTGGTGCGAAGTAACAGAAATAATTCCTCATCTGGCACTGGCTTAATTTTTGCTGTTTCCAGAGCATTTACTAGATTGACCACGTATAAAAGAATCACAGATAATGTCGCAGGTTCCACAACGTCCTTCAGCACATTCCTCACTGCTGCTAATTCAGCCTTTTGGAGCTCTATTTCGTGTGCAATAGCATAGCACGACTACTCACAACTGCTCCTGCCTTACCATTTTTGGATGCCTCACTGAAAATATTTACAGCATTAATTATGGGATGCAGAGATGTTATCTTTGGAAAAATGATTGGTGTTAATTTTACAAATTGTAAGCTTTTGTGGCTGGGGATGTGATTGTCTATTTTCCCTGTAAAGTCTGCAAAGGCAATTTGCCGTGGTAAGGATTGCGCAAATAAGTTGTGAACTTGTTCCTGAGTGATTGGGAGGTGAGTTATATCAGGATCAGAACGGAATAACTGCCCAGATCTTTTCCTGATTTAAGTTACCACCAACACTATCAGTTCCAGGTAACTACATATGCTCTCCTTGTGGGTGTGTGTACTTTGTACTCAGTACTGAAGCCACTAAAGGTAGGGAAGGGTCAATTCGGAATAATCTGGCTTGAGATAAAGCTCCTTCAACCTTTTGAAGTTCCTTTTCAGCCTCAGGTGTAAGTTCCCTGGGCAAAGAAAGTGAAGCAGCTCCCAGTAAGGAGGAAAATAAGTGTTCCAATTCCCCTGTAGTTATTTTTTAAAAAGGGTCTTAGCCAATTTATATCACCCATTCGTTTTTGAAAATCATTCAGGGTTTTTAAACAATCTCTGCGAATCTCTAATTTCTGTGGTCTGATTTCCTGTTCATATACAATGGTGCCAAGATGTTTATAAGGTGGGTTAATTTGAATTTCCTCAGGAGAAATTGTCAGTTTGGCTTTTGCCAGAGCAGTTTTTGAATCTGTTAGCATCTCCTGTGCTAAATTGGTGGATGGGGCTGCTTGCAGGATATCATCTAGATATTGACACATATATTGATTTCTATATTTATCTCTCACTACCTCAAGAGCTTGAGCCACACATTTTGGACATAATGTAGAACTGTTTTGCATTCCCTGAGGCAATACTTTCCATTCATATCTTTTGAAAGGTGTATTAAAATTTACAGATGGAACAGAAAAGGCAAATCTATGGCAGTCTTCTGGGGAGAGAGGAATGTGAAAGAAACAATCCTTTAAGTCTATCACTATGAGATGCCAATCCATAGGGAGAGGACTGGGAGATGGAATGCCTGGTTGGCGTGTCCCCATGTTAAGCATTTGTTTGTTAACCTTCCGTAAATCATGAACTAACCTCCATTTTCCTGATTTTTTAGGAATGAGGAAGAAGGAGGTGTTCTAAGGACTGTCAGAATCCTGTATATGCCCTAATTTTAGCTGCTCTTGTACTAATTCGTGTAAATGATGGAGTTTTTCTCCAGATATAGGATATTGGTTCACCCAGACAGGTTTGGATGTGATCCAAGTTATAGGATCTGCAAATTTAATAGGGGAGTCTATTACCGACCCCAAAAACCTTGTCTACGCCACATTAGATGTGGTTAGAGTTAACTCCATTTCAGCTAAAACATCTCTTCCCTAGAGAGATTGTGGAATGTTAAAAATATAAGGTTGAAATATGCCACTGTGCCCTTCATCGGCAGACATGCCAGTGCTCTGGCAGATTGTCGATTTTCTTAGATACCCCAATGTGTTGAGGTGTATTTGTTTTCTAAGATGCAGGCCAATGTTTTATAGAGATTACAGACATGTCTGCACCAGAATCTAGGATGCCTGTCATAATTTCATTTTCTACATATAAGGACATGATTAACCTATCCTTAGTGATCTTTTGGGTCCAATATAAGTTCGAAACATGAGGCTTGGCATGCTGTGTGTCACTATTGCCCTCTGTAGTGTTGGGTAAAACAATTAAAGTTGTGATTTTCATTCCCTTTGTGATAGTAAAGGATGAGAGGACTTTTGCTAGAACATATACTTTTCCTCCCATCTGTGGGTCAATGACCTGTGGGAAAATTTCTAAGCCTTGTGAAAGCAAATGGTTTTCCCCTAATAATAACCCAAAAGAGTCTTTAGGAATAGGAAAGGTAAGATATACAGGAATGCGGCATGCTCCCATCTGACAAGTTATTTCTAAATTTGATTCTGCTTTTATGTCAAAATTATTCTCTGTATGACTTGGGAGAAAATTTAATTCTGGATCACACATTACTGGTTCAAGAGCCTCATTTCTGTCTTGTTTTTGTCCAGGGCTCGAGACTTGTCCGCCAATTGGATTTTTGGAAGCTGCCTTTGGTTGTCATCAATTAGTCCTGGTCCAGTTTGAATTCTACATTGTGAAGCCCAGTGCTTGCCTGTGTGGCGCTTTGGGCAAATGCTAGGAGGAATTTTCTGTTTGAGTTTCGGGCATGACTTTTGAAAATGCCCTGAACGGCCACAAGCGAAGCAAGAGCCTTTGGGTAGGTTAAGTTGTGCTGCCAGTATATTTTTATGTTCCATCGTGCCTCTGTCCTGGCAGACCCTCAGGAAGTCTGACACCGGACCTGTGGATTTAATGGGGGTCTCTGCCTTCTTAGCGTCTGCATCGGCCTTTGCGAAGGCAAGATCTTTCAGGAGTATTTCTCCCGCCTCTGGGTCTTTTATAGCGGTAGAGAATTTGTCCATAAAATCCGAGAAACGCTCTGTTGGCCTTTGTTTAACATCTGCCAATGAGCCGGCGCATCATCCTTCGCAGGGAAGGATCGCCAAGCTCTTTCTGCTGCCATCGCCATCTGACTGTAGGCTTGCTCTGTGTGTGCCAATCACCTATGAAGGGCGGGAAAATCAGCTTCTCCTATTCATTGATCATCTGAGAGATGCACTCCTGCTCTTTCATTGGCGCTCGCTTGTTCCCTAGATAAATCTTGAAAGTATACTTTCCAATTCAAATAATCGCCACCATTAAGCATGGACAAATATACGGACATGAATGCTTGTTGATGAAGTTATCCACTGATCCTATCCTTCTGGAGACTATTTTTAAAAAATGCACAAAGGGGTACAAAACTGTGCATAACTTCTGATTAACTATATATATATATATATATATATATATAAGTGATGAGACTTGGCCACTAACTAAATATAGAGATAATAAATAGAGATTTTTATAGAGAGAGATTAAAAGAGAAGAGGTAGATAAGGTAGATTATTAGATTATGAACATGGGTTACAGGGAGGAGTAAGTGGTTGACTTCAAGGGGAAAAGAAAAGTATAGAGAAGGAGGAATTTAGGGATAGGGAAGTAGTGAGGTTAGGTCTATATCCCAAAGAGATTTTTAAAAAGGAAAAAGAACCAATAAATTAAATATATATATATATATAAAATATGCAAATTTGCATGGTGGCAAAGCATTTGAAATTGAGGGGATCTCCATCAGGTAAAAAAGAGCTGAACAAATTAAGGTTTTTGATTGTGATGGTAGGCTATTATGCTTTAAGAAGTAATGAGCAGGGAGCAGCTGAGTAGCTCAGTGGATTGAGAGCCAGGCCTAGAGACGGGAGGTCCTGGGTTCAAATCTGGCCTCAGACACTTCCCAGCTGTGTGACCCTGGGCAAGTCACTTAACCCCCCATTGCCTACCCTTACCACTCTTCTGCCTTGGAGCCAATACACAGTATTGACTCCAAGATGGAAAGTAAGGGTTTAAAAAAAAAAAAAAGAAGTAATGAGCAGGGTGCTTTCAGAACAAACCTGGACTAACATGAACTGATGCAAAGAGAAATGATGAAAACCAATAAAACATTGTATATAGCAGTGCTTCCCAAACTTTTTTGGCCTATCGCCCCCTTTCCAGAAACAAATATTACTTAGCTTACTTACTTTTATACTATCACCACCCCTCTACAGTTATTCACCGCCCCCAAATGTACCTGTGGCCATCACCACCCCTCCCTGGATCCATGCAGCACCCACCAGGGAGTGGTGGCACCCACTTTGGAAATCACTGGTATATAGTAATGTGAATATTATAAGATAATCAACTCTTAATGACTTATAATTCTTAGAATTAAAGAGATCCAAGATAATTGAGAATGTCAAATAAGGAAAAAATTCTGTCTAGGTTCAGATAGAGTTGGGCAAATAGGAATGCAGATCAAAGGAAACCTTAAAATTTTTTCATAATTTTCCTTTTTCCCCCCTCCTTGGTCTGTTTTCTTTTGCAATAGAATTATAATGTAAATATATTTTCATGATTCCAAAAGTAAAACATATCAAATTACACACTTTCGTAATTTAGGGATAAGGGAGTAAAGAATTTTGAACTCAAAATTTTAAAAAATGAAAGTTTAAACTTTTTCACATATAATTGGAAAAATTAAAATATATATACATATATATATTTTTTTTTTACAAAAAAAGAGTCTCACTCCAAACTCCATCTTTTCTATGCTTTCCTTTTTCTCTTCAAGGTAATCATTTATTCCTATATGGGACACATTCATGAAGTCATCTTTGATTGGCTCTTCTCCTTTAATCTCTGTAACATATAATTAGAAGTCTTGTCCTTTCTACATTCATAACGTTTCTGATTTATTTATCCATCCCCACCCTCTCTCCTGGTCTCAGATCTTGCATCACCAGTTGACTATTAGACATTGTAAACTGAAAGTCTTATATACATCTAAAATTCCATAAAACTCCCAAATTAACCCACTATTTCCTACCCTCAAACCAACTCCTGCACAAGCCTTCCCCTTTTCCTCATTTCCCTATTTCTGTTGAGGATACTAACATCCTCCCAGTCATCTAAGTTCTAAAATTTTCATACCACACAACCTACTGAACTACAAGGCAAGGCATTTGGGCTCTCATCTTAGTTCTGCTTCCAAGGAGCTTCTTGACCTTGGGAAAGCTGCTGCCCAGAGTCATCTTCAGAGTCTGCTGGACATAGAGAGGCAGTTTGTTCAAGCTTATATCTAGGATGCTTAAGCACACAAAAGTTGAATAATGAATTCTATCTTCAGTCCATAGTCTGGTCATTACTAAAGGACACCCGACTATTTCCAAGACTGAGTGGTTTCAGAAAAGCACAGAAGGTGATTGACTCAGTATCCCCGACTTGTGGAAACTTGTAGAGCTCCAGCAGGGTCCCCATCTGGACAGACAGAGCTGATGTGGCTCCTCCAATGATAGCCACAGGCTGGTCCTGCCACAAGCAGCTGTAGTTAGGGATGAGCTGGCCTTGCCCAGACAGCCACCTTAAGGAACTCTCTAGAGTTCTCTCATCACTATGGTAGGCATTGTAAACATGGAATTCCAGGGTAGAAATATTGGGTAACAGAGTGGGGTCCCTGTTGATCTCCTCCACAGCAAATACCAGGGCCAGGACCTGCTGGTAATTTTTGGGCAGCCACCTGAGGGATAAAGAGTAGGAAACTAAGAACAAACTATTCAAATTCAATTTATTAGACTCAGTCTACAAACATTTTTCTAGCACTTAATATGTTCCAGACCTTGCATAATGCTGGGAATAAAAGGAAAAGGCACTTTCCCTGCCTCAAGGAACTTCTGTTCTAATTGGAGAGACAACATATGCAAAAATAACTCCTTTCAGTTCCTAAAGATACTGTCTTTGTTTAAGACATAGCTCAAGCACAAACCTACAGACTGTTTCTTCATGAATCTTGATCTTCCCAACTTCTCTTGCTTCCATTCTATATTATCTCAGTGTAAACATCGCCTGGCTTACAATCAAGAAGACCTGAGTTCAAATCCAACTGTGTGACTTTAGGCAACTTAATTAACACCCTATTTTTCTCCTTTCCTCATCTGTAAAATGAGCTGGAGAAATAACAAACCAACCTTTATCTTTCCCAGAGGCAGTAAAGAAGAAAACTTTAAATTCAACCATCCATAGAGCTGTCAGTATTGCAGAAGATACTAATGAGGCACCCCCAAATCCTGGGAGTTCGGTGCAATTTTACATGGAAAAAAAATTGAGTTCCAGAGGAGTTAATAATACTAATAATAGCTAGTAGTTATAGAGTTAGTAAAACACTTTACATAAGTGATCTCAGTAGAGCTTCACAAAAGCCCTGGTAAGGTTGACACTATTACCTCCACTTTATAGTGAGAAACTGAGGCTCACTGCTGTTAATGTGGTTCTTTGAAATTTACAAAATGTTTTCCATACAAAATTCCATTAGATCAACCAAAAGGCACTGCCAGCTGGTGGAATCATACACCTAGATCTGGCAGAGATCCCAGAGAGAATGTGAGAGAAAACAGAATGAAGCCCCTGCTCTCAGCACTTTTTCATAACATCACAATGATAAAGAGAACTTTATGAGAGAATCAGGCAGGTACTTACCTATAATCTCTACAACTCTTGTCAGGATGACTTTGTAAGAGACCCTCTCCTGTGACATTACTCACTTCTACAGAATGCATGGGGAGAAAGCTCCCAATAACCAGGTTTCCATCCCTGGAGAGGCTGGGACTGGTTTTTAGGAAACAAAGAGGCTTCTCTGTCTTGTGCACAGAAGGTGAGAGCTGTAGGAGCATTACCAGGAGGACAGGAATCTTATAGAAAATTTTTCTCTGAATTGTGGACAGCATGTCTGTGAACACCAGTTAAAAGTCCCAAGCCTAGAGGTAGTGGATTAGTGGTTAGCCTACCATAAGGTCACTTCTTTGAGTCTTGTCATGATGGAGAATGTCCAGCATCAGAAAAATCGCCTCTGAGTGCCAAGACCTATTCTGTGTGCCTACAGAAACACAAATGAACATCACGCAGGCGTTTAGGGGAGTGATGGAAGGAGAGAAGTATTTAAGCATCACTGTTTCTCAGATTAGAAACTTTTTTATGCTCTTGTTTTTAAGAGTGGACAGGTGCCTGCCTTTTTCCTGACATCAATCTTTATCCTCAGCAAAGGAAAAGTTCTTGGGACCATCTCTACCTGAGGCACCTCAAGCTCTGTCACTGAGTCCAATAGAAGAACCAAAACAGAAAGGGAAAATATGGTTTTGAATTTCTTTCCCTATTCCTGATAAAGCTCGTGGGACCAAAAAACTTTGAGTAAATTAAGAAGCTTAATTTATCTGTTTATAATGTTTCTTCCTCCTCAGCTGGTGACCGATGGGTGTTCCTGTACCAGCAAGGGGCTATATGGACCCTGGGGCTGAGACATGCTGTTACATCAGGTGTAATTCTCTCTTGAGGTGATTCTGGGCTTCAGGCAGAAGTCACTGTGAAGTAGTGAGATCAGAAGCCCTCAGCCATAATAGACCAAGAGGCTACAAGACCCGTAGTCTTAATGGACACACAAGTGTAATAAAAATAAGAAAAACATTGATGCTTTTCCAAAACACTGTATATATTATCTCATTTGATCCTCAAAAAAAAAAACCAAAAAAAAACCTTGAAGGACGTAATATTATTGTTCCCGTTTCATGGATGAGGAAGTAATCACATAGCTAACAAATGTCTGAGCAATATTTGAACTGAGGTTTTCCTGATTCAAAATCTCATGCTATTAACCGTGAAACTCACTGTAAGTGCCTTATGATAACCCTGGGCAATGCAGTCCAACCCTGGCACAAGTTAAGGTTCTGAGTAATCTCTTCTAGGTACTGTCTCTGGCCATGAATTGCCTACAAGTCTTCTTCCCTTTCCATCCCAACTGCCCCATCACAGTAATTTGGTAGTAGAGACTTATAACAGAATAAAATATCAGAGGTAAAAAGTCTCTCTAAGATCATCAGATCTGGCCAATATTGAGGAGCAGAAATCTCCCTTTACAATGGTTCCTCCAAAAACCTGAAATTTTACTCACCCCGACACCCCACCATGACACAAGTGACTGTCCTAGAGAAGTGAGAAATCCACAAGGATTATAGAGATATAAGGAATTCAGAAAGCATTTAGTCAAATGGATATTTCAAAGAGAATTTGAGTATCCCAGCCCCCTATATAATCACTCTCTCCAATTAAAAACTCATGGGTGGACATGTCACCACCTCCTGGGATAATTCGTTGAATTCTGAATCAGCTCTCATAGGAAGTTTTCATTTCATACTGGAATCTATGTCTCTGCCACTTTAGTCCATTTTTCTTCTTCAACCTTTCCATTTCCAAACTTCAAACACTTGGAGATAGTTTTAATTTCTATGGAAATATTTTCTTTTCTAGGATTGCCATTTCTATTTCCTTCAATCGATGTATGTATAATTTACAACCCCTCAACATGCTAGTCTTTCTCCAAGACTATACCCTTCCAATCCTTCCTTAAAGAATGGCACTACACTAGGAAGGCCACTGGAGATTCATTTGGATTCAGCTTGTATCTGATTTGTATATTGGGGCAGCAAAACCCTTTACAAAACTGCATGTGAGCCCCAACCAGCCCTTGAGGAAGTTACTACTATGAGGATCAGAGCAGATAAGTGGTTTGGTCATCATCAGCATGCTACAGTTTTATCTCTTTGATTCCAGAACCAGCATCTTTCCCATTAACCCTCCCCATCCACCAACTAACTAAGGAAATAAATTAGGCTGTTTATTAAGAACCAAATAGGTACAAGAACCACTGTGTTAACAAGAAAAAGGTATACAAAGATTAAAACTAGGCATTGCTCTAAGAAAATTCACAGTCTAATGGCAGAGATAACATGCAAACAAATATATGCTTGCTTGGTATGAGCAGGATAAACCTGATGAATTAGAGCTAATCAAGAAGAAGTAGAGTAGGTTTAATGGTTATAGGCTAAGGAAATATTTTTTATAGATATAGTGGGATGTTAGCTGAGGCATGAAGGAAGCTGGAGATGTCAAGAGATAAAGATGAAAGGGAGAAATTCCAGGTATGGGGACAACCAGTGGAAACATCTTGTCAGGAACTGCAGTACTGAATATGTAAGGGTTAAATTTTAATGGTTGAGTGAAATATATGGAAATTATAAGTAATAATTGTGGTCACCATTTTAAAGTATTATTGCTCAAAGTTTAAATGACTTTTCCTATAACATGGGGAGTCCCACTGGGAGAAATAACCCTCCTTATGGACTGTGTGAGAGACCAACTAAAGACTATCGATACCATCATCACAGACATCAAGGACGTTTCACGAGTCCCTTTCACTGCTCTCACTGATCTTTTCTCCCAGATTCTTCCAGGCAATTGGTCAGGATTCCTGTTTTAATGTTGTTTTAATAAAGATGTTTTATTTTTACCAATTCCATGTACTAACAAGTTTCCACATAAGTTTTCCAAAGTTATGTGTTCCAAATCATCTCCATCCCTCCTTTTCCTCCTCCCTCGCAAAACTGGCAAGCAACTTGACCTGGGGTATCCATGCGTTATGATGCAAAATCCATTTTCATATTGTTTATTTTGTGAGAATAATCATATAAAACCAAAACCCCCAAACATAAATCTAAATAAAGTTAAGTGAAAAATGTGTGCTTTGATCTGAATTCTGACTCCAACAGTTCTTTCTCTGGAGGTGGGTAGCATTCTTTGTCATGAGTTCCTCAGAATTGTCCCAGATCGTTGCATTGCTGAGAGCAGTGACGTCCCACAATTTTGCTAGTTTCTGCCATACTGTTTTCCAGTTTTGCCAGCAGATTTTGTCAAATAGTGAGTTCTAATCCCACAAGCTGGGATCTTTGAGTTTATCAAACATGAGATTACTGAGGTCTTTTACCCCTAGTCTGTTTCACTGACCCCCCCCCTTCTATTTCTTAGCCAGGACCAGATCTTTTGATGATGACTGCTACATAGTACAGTATAAGATCCAGTCCAGCTAGGACGCCATCCTTCACATTTTTTTCACTAATTCCCTGGATGTTCTTGCTCTCTTGTTTTTTCGAGATGAATTTTGTTATCACTATTTTTAGTTCTATAAAATAATTTTTTGGTGGTTTAATTGATGTGACACAGAAGAAAATAAACCAGGGCCCCATGGGAGGATGGGGGGGGAGCTGAGGGAATGTGAGGCCCACAGAGGGGCCATCTGTTGGTTCAGGTGGGGTTTGAACCATCTCAGGAGAATCAGGCAGGTGAAGGGGTTTCAGAGTGGTGGGGAGAACCGGGAGGAAGGAAGAGAGGGAGGTGAGGAGGAGAAGGAGGACCATGAACAGGACCTGTATGGCCAAGAGGCCAAGGTGGGCAGAATCTGCCAAGAAACTGGCCCAAAGCCAAAACTCTGCTCTCAGGGGGAGGGGGAGGGGCTGAGGAGGATCCCCTGGGAGCTCTCCCATCCCAGAAGTACTCAAGTGCCTCCTGGAGACCCCCTTGGGCTGGGCGAGGATCATGGGGGTCCCTCTCAGTGCTCCAGGGGGGCCCAGTTAGCCTCTAAGCGGAGATTCTCCAGCCAGGGAGCCAGGTCAGGCTCAGGGTTCAAAGACAAAAGGGGGAGCTGCCAATAGCACAGGAAGGGTCTGAGGCCAGACTAGAACCCAGGCGTCCCGACTGCAGGCCTGGCACTCTCCCCTGGGCTCCCCAGAGGCCCAGATGGGCCTCCCTTTGCTAGAGGGGAGTCCTCCCTGTGGGGAAGGTCCTCCTCCTCCCCTCTGCCCCTCATCCCTGCATGCAGGGCCTTCCTGGGCCTCTGCTGGCCTCCTGGGCTCTCTTCCCCCTTCCTGACAGCCTCCGTTCAGCCTCTGAGGTGACTTTCCTCAGGCCCAGCCTCCCCCCAAAAAAATCCCCCATGATGCTCTTCTGCACTCCCAGCCCTAATGGCCCCATCCTCATCCCCTTCCTCCCTGCCACACCCCCTGCCCTGGGCCACACCAGCCTCCTGGGGGGCTCCATGAACAGCACCTGCAGCTCCTGGCCGGGAGCACCTTCTCTGGCTGTCCCCCATGGGTGGCTGACAGGCTCTCCCTCCCCAGCTCAGTCCACCGCCCTCCCAGGCTTCCCTACAGTCTAAATGACAATCTCACTTCCTCCAGGAAGCCCTCCTGAACGCCTCTTCACTACCTCTCTGCTCATTATTGCCTGTTTAGCCAGAATAGAGCCTGCTGGGGGTGACTAAAGCTGAGGCTGCCCAAGGGGCGGAGGAGCAGGAGTTGGGGGAGGGGGGCGGTCTGGAGCCCAGAGGCTGGGAGGCAGGACTCCTGGGTCCTTACAGGGAGCAGTAAAACTACAATCTGTACTGCCACTCTCCTTCCACGCCCCCTTCAGGCAGGCTGTTTTAGCAGGAAAGAAGATCCCAAAGAGGAAGTCCGAGGCCACAGCGGACCCCTGTCGGACCTCAGAGCAGCCCCGTAGATGCGCTGGAGATGGTCTGCCCCAAAGAGACCCCTAAGAGGGAGAATCCGAACTCAGTCCCGCTCTCTGCCTCCCGACCTCCCCTCCCCCGGGTTCCTCTACTTCAGGCCCCTCCCCAGGCGGGTCCCTCTTTCCCGCTGTCCCCCGCCCCCACCTCATAATCACCAGGGCTGGAGGCGCGGGGCTGAGGAAGTTCAAGGGGTGGCTAAGGAGGCAGGTGGGAGAAGCTTTGGAAGTGGAGGAGGAGGGGGAGGGGGAGGGACTGCGTAGGACCTTAACTAAAGCTTTCAGGAAAGTCTCTGCTCTGCCAGTTCAGAGGCTAGATTGCCCCGCCCTGGTCCTTGGGGTTGGCCCTCCTCCTCTTCTCCCTCCCCTCCCCTCCTCCAGAGCCACCCTTCAGAGTCTC